>NW_026045903.1:300000-553344 GCF_023898315.1 Schistocerca nitens | reverse complement strand
AACATAGCGAGTTTTTAACAGGATTCCTTTTACTTTATTATTCTGCAGATGGAAAGCCTGACTTCAAAACGCGTCAATCCTAAGTGTTTTACACTATAAACAAGTGGTTGAGCCGATATATTTTTTAACATTGTTATTCACAACCACGACCTCTCATCCAGTATGGATAAAATCAAAGTAACGACAGGTTGTTTTCCATTCAGCAGAAATATTACTATAGTCCCTATCAGCCGGTGGAGTGCTTAACAGTCTAATGGCTTTTGGGCACCAAAAATCAGTTTCGTTATTTCGATTACTTATTGACAACTTACAGGTTTAAAATTCTGTCATTACGTACTCAGTAAGATGTATGATATGTTAGAAGTTTAACTCTGTGAAAAACGGGTATTAAATTTGTATTCTCGGTCTTAACAGAGCCAAAGTGACGGTATGCAAACACCCGGAATAACGTTCATTGAATATTTGAGAATGAAAGCGCCTACTGACTTCCAACAAGCTTTACACACAATTTTAAACCTTTATAAAACTTCTTATCGCCGAATTACTCCACAGAATGATGAAAATAGGAACGTTTATTGATTACATTTTTCTCTGTTCGTGCAGTGGAACTTCAAGATAATTTAAAACGTCATGACTGCTTCTGATCCTGTTTATCATAGCAGCTAACAAAGTTTCATTATTGAATGAAACCCCGTCAGATCTATAATTACATATTGTGGTACGATCAGTTTCGTTCTTTTAACATCTTCAGTCTGTCTAGTTAAGCAAATGAAGTTAGGCTAAGGTTACAACATCTTGGCGAATAAAATAAGCAACTCACACTGGCAACCGTCTTAAGCACAAATCAATGAGAATTTACAGTGAGTCATGACAAATGGTCTGGTTTTCGTTCGTAACGTATGAGATCAATCCAGAGTGGACTACATTGGTCATAACACTAAGATCTACGTTAGACTATTTGACATGTTTATGACAATACTACCAAACTCCAAACCGTGCATATTTAACCTATGTTACAGTTATAATAATAAAATTAAATGATAATCGTCTGCCGACCACGTGGCAGAAGTATGGCGTGCAGGAACGGCACGCTGCATACTGAACTAGCCAAAACACGGCCGCTCCATGGGAGAGCGAAACCTGTGAATGTGGTACTTTGCTTCTGCTCAGTGCGGCAGCCGATTGTGCTATCACATTCATTACAGGAAATGACGAAACTGGAGGTACATAATTTATATTAAAGAATAAAATACCATTATACAACCGAAGCAGTTGTCAAAGATACGAACACAGTTAGAAAACAACAGGGGAACTAGTGACAGTGCTTTCGCCAAATCGCATCGTCTTTCAAGTGTTACAATAACCAAATATGTCACAGCTATTGGGTTGAATGTAACGGGAACGGTAATTTCAATATCACAGACCAGTCTTAAGGCACGAATAACGTGTTTACGAAAGATGCATTGTCACAAACTTCTTGTCACTGAGCTTCGAGGAAATATCGGAAAGTAACGCACAATAATTTTACCACCCAAAAGTTCAATAGGTAACAAAGAACTACAAATGAACTTACATCTTTTGCCTATTTTTCCAGTCACCAACGTTCAACACACATCCCCCATTGTCGCACCAGTTTAAATACGAGTGTGCCCTGTTCGTAGAAGTTGGTTTCGTTGGAACATAGCCATCTGTGGACTGCTGGTTTCACTTCCTATGTCGCAAAGTGTTGGCAGGCCAAGAGTTTCTTCATGGGACGGAACAGACGAAAGTCCGACGGTGCACGGTCCGGATTGTATGGCGGCTGCTGGACCACTTGCCGCCCAAATCTGTCCATTTTTTACGAGCAGGAATACGAATGCGAGCATTGTCATTAAGCTTGACACCGTCAGCATAAATGTTGTGGTGCTTGTCACGCAGGCCAATGTCTTACTGTAGACTGCAGCATTCACAGTGGTCCCGTGTCCTGCGAAGTCCATCAATAACACACCATGCTTATCCCGAAGACTGTCACTAGCACTGAGTCACTTTGAATTTCTTTCCTTATTGGGGAACCAGCTTGTTCCAACTCCATAGAGGCCTGCTTGGTATCTTGCGTGTAGTGGTACACGCACGACTTATCACCAGCAACCTTTCCTTTTACAAACTCGTATCGTCCTGCGGTGTAAAGCACTAAGTAATAGAAGCTTGTTATCATTGACTTGTCCTTGTGGTTTGTTAGCATCTTATGCACCCAGCAAGCTGTAAGTTTACGAAATTTCGACGTCTCATGAACATTATTTTACACCACACCACAGGCAATGTTCAACGGCTGCGATTGGCTTGGCAGTTGCACACGCCGATCGTTAAAAATTGCCTCCTCAGTGGCTCTGACATTCTCCGGGATTGCAGCTGTTACCTGCTACCCCGAGCGTGGCCCGTCTCTGAAGTTTGTATGTTGAAGAGCACACACCGCCTGGAGACAATGCCGTGGTTCATACAGTGTTTCCCCTTACACGCCACGCATGTCCCTGTGAGTTTCACTGTTTATGCCCTTTGGCCCACAAATATCTGACTACACTTCGCTACTCTTCTCACGTTGATGACAGTGACATGCGTGCCATGTTTGTTTGGCAGTTCAGGCTTCTCTCGCTAGAACTGCGCATGAAAACAGACCATCCGCAGGGCGTACTTCGAACTGTATCGTGAAATTTCAACATTTCAGCTGCGGTACCAGGGGGAAATAGTTGTGCGTTGCTTTACGATTCTTCCTCGCATAGCAGAATTAGTTACGAGAACTAGGTATTTCTTGCGTGTTGCTAACAAATTCACAGCGAGCTGCATTGACTTACGTATCTGTACAATAGAAGACCATATGCCAAATCTTACATAAGGATGTACTGACGTTTGGCAGGTGAAACGGTAATTCGTTACATAAAATTATTGTGAAGTACATGTATGCAACATGGCAAGAAATACTGAATGTGTGCACACACGGTGACGGAAAGCAATGAATAGAAAGAATTACAAAAATCACGTCGTTGAACATATATAACGCTAAAGTAACAACTATATAATCCTGCCGTTTGTTTGTTTGTGTTTCTTACTTTGGTAGACTTACTACTAGTACGTACGATGAACCTCAAGTCCCACAGATATTTAATATTTGCCTTTGAACAATCACTAAGTGGGTGAATAGGACGTAAACCGATGCAACGGTTACGTCTGCATTGTTGGAAATACAAGAATGTAAAATCTATACAATTAAACACTGAATGCCAATATACATGAAATTACGTTTGAAAGAACGTTGCACAATTAACGTTGTATGAATAAGTGTATACAAATTTATCACAGAAGGGCGACAATGCATACTGAACACCTGATAAGCTAGGTGCAGCGTCCCTGCGCTCAAGTGAATGTCAATACACTGTTCATAACAGTCAAGTCTACCTTAGACTACAAGACATGTTTATGACAGTGCTACCCGATTCAAAACGGTGCATATTTAACCTATGTATGTTACAGTTATGGGAATGATCGAAGATGATAAATAATATCAACAATCATCACCAATAATCATCTACATAATTGAAATAAAACCAGAAAATGAAAAACTACTTTTACAATTAACAGTTAATTTTTGTTTTACATGTTCAGCACGAAATTTTACATTGTTATTTACATGCAGAATAACGTAGCGGTAAAAGCAGCAAACAGTAATCAGTTTTAAGTATGTAAGAAGACAAAGGGGGGGGGGGGAGGAGCAATCTCGTCGACTTGGGAACAGCTGGTCTTTAAACAGTGTCCCTGAAGGTTCAGCTTTACCAGTCTTGCTGACTGGCTCGTAAACCATCAGGAAGGGACTTAGACGTCTGATGCGCCAGCCTGCTGCCCGCACTTCCTCGTGAGCTGGCTGCTTAAGATCACGCAGGAGTTAACAGTCGGCTGACACCTAAGACTGTTCAGGCGAAAACTCGTCGGGATACCATGATGTGTCACTAGTACCTGTGTGGCAGTGTGTCAGAATCTACAGTGTGCAGTAGGAGGCACCAGAGTACTGCAGTTCGTACTTTGATACCCTGGCTCTTATATAATGGTGATGGAGAGGCGACACTGGTGCTTGGTAGGTACAGCTCCTGATGTGCCACAGTTCCATAAGACAGTTACGGTAATATGTTGGCCTACAGGTAGTTTATGACCCTCTTCCAAATGAAAATTAGGAAATGGCACCTTGTTGTTAGAAACCGTCGATGCCCTCCATGCACATAAATTGCTGCGTACTTCACTGCTACACACCTTCACTGTCTGGGTGGAAGCGCACCGCATTTTAAATTCATCACGTGGGGTCGTTTATACACGCTCCCTCGACGGATTATCCGACGAGGAAATTCAAAACTACCTGTGGCGTCACGACTGTTCATCGAGTCGTCAAAAGGGTTGACAAGAACATCGTTCCAACCTGTACTGTCTTCTTGACATTTGACAAAGTTCAACTTCCATCGAACATAAAAGCGGGCTATGAGATAATTTCCGTTCGCCCTTACGTCCCAAACCCTACGCGTTGCTATCGGTGTCAGCGGTTCAATCACACAAGCCAGTCCTGTTCCAATCCGGCCAAATGTGTTACGTGTGGCAAGGATGCCCATGAGGGTGCTTGTCCACCTCCATCCCCTCGCTGCATCAACTGTATGGGTGACCACGCTGCTTCCTCTCGAGATTGCCCCGTTTTTAAGGACGAAAAGCTCATCCAGGAAATCGGAGTGAAGGAAAAGGTGTCGACCTTTGCTGCTCGAAAATTATTCGCCAGTCGAAAGCCCACTGCGCCTCACACAGGCAAATACAGCACTGTCCTTGCCTCTCCTCGACCAACAAAGGAGGCGGCCACACATACTTGTGATCTCACCTTTAGTGCCACGGTCGCCAGATCGGCCAGCGCAAAGATCGCCCGTTCAACCTCCCCACTCTCACCTGCTCACTCTATGGCTCACCCTTCATCGGGTTCTGCTATATCACGAGCCCAAAAATCAGACCCGGACTTCCAAAAAAAAGAGACTACTCGTGAAGATTTATTACGTACCGCAATTTCACAACCATCGGTTCCTCCATCTCGACGTTGTTTCCAAAAAGGCTAATAAGAAACCAAGTTCCTCTCCTCCTCCGCCACGGCGTGTCTCTTCTACAGCACCGCCTGGCGGTAACCGGCCCATGCCGACCTCTGTGTCGCCGAGGCGCACTGCTGGTGGCCGATCACCCGGCCGATCGCTGGTGGCAGGAGCTGCTCCTATGGATCAGGATCTTCTGCCTTCGGCTGAATGCCGTTCCACGCTGTCGGTCGCAAGCTCTGAGCAGTCGTTGAGTTGACGGCAGCCTTTGTCACGTTCTTCCAATTTCTGTCCACCTTATGTCCATTATCCATTGGAATATCCGCGGCATTCGAGCCAATCGGAATGAATTGTCGATCCTCTTACGATCCTACTCGCCGGTTATCTTCTGTCTTCAGGATAGAAAGCTGCGTCCCCGCGACCGCTTTGTTTACCCCCATTGTTGCCCTCTGTTGAAGGCACTCCAGCACATGGACTCATGATTCTTCTCCTTGATTCCATTATCACCCAATCCCCTTAAACACTTCCTTCCAAGCTGTCGCTGTCCCTTTCTGTATATACGTTTTCTCTTTGCACTGTCTACATTCCATCGTCCACACCAATGGCACGAGCTGATCTCTCATTATCTTGGTCAGCTTCCGTCCCCCCCCCCCCCCCCTATTTGCTGGTTGGGGACTTCAATCCCCACCACCCGCTTTGGGGATCTCCGCATCCTTGTCCGCGCGGCTCACTATTGATAGACGTCTTCCACTAAGCCTCAACACTGGGACGCTACATTTTTGTCTGCCTCTACGGCAAATTTCTCATTTGGACCTTTCGGTCGGTACTGTTCCGCTACCTCGGCGCTTCGAATGGTTCGCCCTTGCTGATACACACTCGAGTGACCACTTTCCATGTGTCCTTCGATTGCAGTCACAACTGCCATATATGCGCCCGAGACGCTGGAAGCTTGCCCAAGGCGATTGGACACTTTTTCGTCTCTAGCGACATTCGATGACAGAATAACTTCTGTAATTTGAGTGACCTCATCGTCGACGCTAGGAAAGTGACTAACAGCCGCGGAACGTTCAATACCTCGCACCTCCGAATTGCCCCGGCGCCCCACAGTTCCTTGGTGGAACGAGGCATGCCGTGACGCAATACGTGAGCGGCGACGTGCCCTTCGCGTTTTCAGACACCATCCTACTTTGGCCAACTGTATCCGCTATAAGCAGTTCCGTGCGCATCGCCGTCGCGTCAACCGCGATAGCAAGAAGGCAAGCCTGGGACTTCTTTACTAGCTCATTTAACACCTTCACTCCCTCTTCGAAAGTTTGGAGTCAGATTCGACCGTTATCTGGCGGGCCTCGTTTCTCCCCGGTCTCTGGGATCACTGTCGCGCATGTTAAATTAGTGGACCCCGTCGCAATTTCTAACTCATTGGGTCGACACTTTGCTGAGATTTCGAGCTCTTCAAATTAGCCGCCAGCGTTTCTCCCGAAGAAAAGGGCAGCGGAAGTGCGACCTCTTGCCATCTCCCAAAATCGCGAAAGCTACAATACTGTTTTCTCCATGCTGGAACTCCAACAAGCACTCTCTTCTCGCTCTTCCGCCCCAGGACCGGATGGTATCCACATACAAATGTTGCTGCATTTATCATTCCATAGTCTGCGTTACCTCCCGCGCCTTTATAATTTCATTAGGACAGACAGTACTTTTCCTAGACGATGGCGGGAAGCTATCGTCGTTCCTGTTCCGAAACCTGGAAAGGACAAACATCTCCCCTCTAGCTATCGCCCCATTTCTCTCACGAGTAGTGTCTGTAAGGTTTTGGAGCGTATGGTGAATTGCCGTTTAGCCTGGTGGCTAGAGTCCCGAAGTCTTGACATCTGCCCAATGCGGTTCCCGAATGCATCGTTCTGCAGTTGACCATCTTGTTGCACTCTCCACTTGTATCATGAACAATTTTCTGCGGAAACGCCGAACAGCAATATTTTTTGATCTGGAGAGAGCATACGATACCTGTTGGAGGACAGGCATCCTCCGTACACTGTTCTCTTGGGGCTTTCGAGGTCGACTGCCATTTTTCTTCGCGAATTTATGGTAGAGCGCACATTTAGTGCGGGTGAACACTACTATCTCCCGTACTTTCTCCCAAGAAAACGGGGTACCCCACTGCTCCGTGCTGTTTTACTGTTTGCCATTGCCATAAATCCAATTATGGATTGTCTCCTTCCTGATGTCTCGGGCTCCCTCTTTGTGGACGATTTTGCGATCTACTACAGCTGTCAACGGACCAGCCTTCTTGAACGTCTTCAAGGACGTCTCTATAGCCTCCACTCTTTGAGGATCGAAACAGGTTTCCGCTTTTCTCCAAGTAAGACCGTTTGTGTTAATTTTTGGCGTCGTACGGAGTTTCTTCCGCCTTTACATCTAGGCCCTGTCAACCTTCCGTTCGCGGACGTCGCTAATTTCTTGGGTCTTATGTTTGACAAAGCTCTGCTGGTCCTCCCACGTTTCCTATCTTTCGGCTCGCTGTCTGCGATCCCTCAACACCGTGTCCTGAATGGCACCTCCTGGGGAGCGGACCGAGTGGTCCTCCTTCGCCGCTATCGCGCCTTAGTGCGCTCGAAATTGGACTATGGAAGCATAGTTTACTCCTCTGCTCGGCCATCTATTCTTCGGCGTCTCGACTATCCACCACCGTGGATTACGTTTAGTGTCTGGAGCTTTTTACACAAGCCCTGTGGAAAGCCTTTATGCTGAGACTGCTGAACCTCCGCTGTCCAATCGGCGAGCTGTCTTGAGTCTTTATGCTAGGCATCTGTCTTCCATACCTGCAAATCCAGCTCATGTATTTTTTTCGACGCCTCCTTGGATTTAGGGTAAGCAGGCCACCCTTCGTCCCTACTACCACCGTGAGTCTGCTTCCGTCAACTGCTCCATTCTCTTTCCTTCCACTAAAACTTTCTCGACAACTTGGGGTACAGCACCGCCTTGGCTCCGTCCCCGGATCTGCCTGCTCCGTGACCTTTGTCAGTTTGCCAAGGATGGTACCCCTTCTCTTGTTTATCGTCGGGCATTCGCTGCTCTATGCGCAGAAATGAAGGATGTCAGATTTATTTAAACTGATGGCTCAAAAACATCGTTTGGAGTTGGGAGTGCCTATATTGTTGGCTACACCCCAAATCGATTTCGGCTTCCCGACCTGTGTTCGGTGTATAATGCGGAGCTTTACGCTGTTCTCCAGGCTGTCCACTACATCCGCCGCCATCAGCGTATACAGTATGTTATCTGCTCAGATTCTCTCAGCTCCCTCCTCTGTCTCCAAGCTCTTTACCCTGTCCACCCTCTTGCCCACCGGATTCAGGACTGCCTCCACTTGCTCCACTTGGGGGGGCGTCTCTGTGGCGTTCCTCTGGATCCCAGGACATGTTGGTATCTGTGGAAATGAGGCGGCCGATATAGCGGCCAAGGCTGCATTCTCTCTTCTTCGGCCAGCTATTCGCATGATTCCCTTCGCCGATCTACGGAATGTTTTATGTCGTCGTGTTGCTCTTATGGCACGCACATTGGTCGACACTTCCCAATAATAAAGCTCTTCCCTGTGCTTGGACCTCTTCCTCCCGAACTCGTCGGGAGGAGGTAATTTTAACTGGACTCCCGATAGGGCACCGTCTTTTTAGCCATTGACGTCTTTTAAGCGGCGATCCTCTCTCACTCTGTCCCCACTGCTCTGAACTGTGGACGGTGAGACACCTTTTACTTGAGTGCCCCAATTTTACTCCGTTACGCGCCCGTCTACAGCTGCCACCTGATATATCTTCCATTTTAGCAGATGACACGCGATCAGCCGATCGTGTTCTCGAGTTCATTAGTGCCAGTGAGATGACGTCAGTCATTTGAAGCTCTTTTTGTGGACAATCAATCCCCCTTCTATAGTGGTTTAAGATTTTCTTCTGTTTTTAGTTTCCCCACTTTTTTTAGTTTTGCTCCGATTGCTGCTGGTTTCCAGTTACGTTTTTTTAGCTTTTTCTAAGTCACAGACCGGGTGCTAATGACCGTAGCAGTTTTGCGCCCTAAAACCATAACAAAAAAACAATGCGGTTTTATCTAGGAAGTTGTGTACTGAAGAGATTCTGTTTTTGAAGTGCAGCGATGTATCTAACACTTTGAGCAATGCTTCCTCACAGCGTTCTGTCCTCGTTTTTACTTTGGTGTGTCTTCACATATGGCACGCAGAAACAACTATCAGTGCACTGTGTCGCTTTAATTTTTGAAACAGGCGCCAGGTCTGTGTCATTTTTTCCCACAAGTCATCAACGCCCCTTCCGTAATATGCTTCTCTTGAGGGTTGGTTCTGCAGTAGTGGCAGCAACACCGGGTTACACGCTTTCAATATTCCCCATTACTTCTTTTGGCTCTGATCCCTCCAATGAAAGCAACAGTTACTATTTGACTTTTTTTACATCCTCCAAGGAAGGACGCTTCCTCACGTGGAAGGCTCCTTTTCCATCCCACCAACTTTTGATTCAGAGAATGTTTTCAGTTGTGGTCGAATTTTTTTCCAGAACCAGATTTCCTACGAGCGTACGATCGTACAAACACTGCTGTACACACGTCCATTATAGCCTCTTATGGCCTGTTCTGGTCACTTCTCCTGCTTGGCTTTCTTATCTGAGGATTATTTTCAGGATTGTGAGAATAGTTTTACGTGAGTAGATTACCAGCGTTATTACGTAGCCTCCACCTCTGAGGACCAGGCTTTGTCTATGGGTTTGCTCCTCTAGGAAGGCTGGTTTCACCACCACTGAGGAGACCCCCCCCTCCCCCCATGGCGGTAAGATTAGGAAATGAAAGACACCCTCGGGCCTCGCAACCTAATACCGTCGGGGTCGAAGGAAACAAGAGTTGGCCAAGAGAGGCCGCAGGAAAGGAAACAATGAAGAAGTCAGACATGTAATGGCCTTTGACCATGTTACAAGATCATTTGACTTAATGACACTGTTTTAAGGATTAGATATTGCTTACATCTATTGTCAAAGTTGATAAAGGAATTTATTACTTTAACAGTAACAGCACGTTTAGTTTTTCAACATACGCCATTATTACAGATATCTTTGACGTTATATAAAAATTTCACTGTCAATTAGTTTAGACGTGTAAACAGTAATAGCTACACGCAGGTTACACGTTAGTTAAAAATCAAGAGGTATACTTCAAGCGCATCAGCGCTTCCCACTTTATCAAGTAATTTGAAAAATATAAATTCTAATGTAAGTTATTGAAAGGTAAACGAGTAAGAAAAATTATCTAGTTTTACACCATTACGTATGTAACACGACGAACAGATTGCAGCACAAAAATTCATCTGGAGAAATTGAAGAGATAAATATGACAAATCAAGTGAAATGCAATGAGACTACACGAACTAGAAGTACTCACGAAAAAATTACAATCACATAATGACATGTCGTACATTTCTTCATAGACGAATTACTGTATCAAAAGGTATTAAACAGTGAACGTAAGTTTTCATTACTAGAGCAATACAATTCGATTAATAACAAACGGCACATTGGCTGTCAAGTACGAAGGTACGATCTAAGAAGTAAACAAGGTAACAGGTCAAAGATTATACAATTTAGGAGCATACACGTGCATAGGAATTTAGAACAATTCCTTTCAAATGTTATGACGTTAGTAAGAGTATGACTAATACCTGACATTGGCTGCTGAGCGAGCAATTAATTCAAAGTAAAGAAAGTTTCTGATACTAAGTTTTTATCGCTTCCGACAGGACTAAGGCTACCATCTACAGATCTTCAAGATCAAAAAATTAGGAAAATGTTTACACCGTATTAGCTATAATCGTAAAGTAACGATTTTATGTAATTTCTTTTTGACTTATCCACAGAGTACAGGTTATGAAATAATGCTGTGCCATTTCACACGATAGTAACATGTTAATTTTAAACATAACAAAATTACCTTTATATACTATTGTAATTTACATAACTTTTAATATATACATAAGATAACATTACCTTATAATAGAGTACAGTATTAAAAAGTACAGCTATCTTCCACAGAAAGAGAGCGTCATACGAGTGTTGTAGTCAAGAAGTGCCTCTTGTCAGGGCACTGCCAGATGCCAGCCAGGCTAATAGAGTAATATGAAGGACTACCACAAAATGGCTCTGAGCACTATGGGACTTGATATCTGAGGTTACCAGTCCTCTAGAACTTAGAACTACTTAAACCTAACTAAGGACATCACACACATCCATGCCCGAGGCAGGATTCGAACCTGCGACCGTAGCAGCCTCGTGGTTCCGGACTGAAGTGCCTAGAAGAGCTCGGATACCGCGGCCGGCTCACAAAATGGCAGCAGTGCAGTGTGTAATAAGTGTTTCTTTTAACGTACATTTAGTCCTTCATGAGAGAATACGAAGTGAATAATTTAAAATGGAAAATATGCAATGTCAGTAATTTAAAACGGAAATGTACTAGGTAAAAATATTTCGCCAATTCTTGAGATATAAAAAATTAAGATAAGGCAGTTAACATGAAACTGTTACAGGCTTAAGTGGGAAAATGTAAACAAGAGTATGAGAATCTCATGTAAGATTATTATGGTGGAATGCCTACATTTACAACTTTTAATATTTGTTTACTTTTTGTCTCAAACATACAGAAATTTCCAATTATAGTACCATTTTAAATAATGGTTTACCTGTAATGAATGAATTGATAGACAAAACATGGCATAAAAGAAACAGCAACTAAGCATAGTTCAGTAATGGATATGTAAAGAACCATGTCATAACCAATGAACTAGATTAATAATTTAACGTTGACACACATTTCGTAATGACTGCACAAATCTACATTTCTTACGCAGTGATGACAGTGAGAGATGTAGAGAAAGGAAATAATGCAAGAATTTTTAACTGATATGAATTCTGTTTAAAAATGGCAGCATGTAGCCGGTAGCTTAGTCCTGTCGAATTTAATAATCCAGTGTACATACACGCTCTGAAGGCAGTAGAAACTTAGTATCATTTTAACTCAAAGTATGACAGTAAAACGAACATGTTCAACAGTGAGATTTTTTGAATTAGTAATTTTTAATCCCATGACCGAAATTTATGTACAAGGCTACACACTATTACGTGTGCCACATAAATGCAATACAAAAAAACGATGTACAAATCAAAACTTATATAAAAGGTACAAACCTAAAATGTCGAAAGTTCATTTAAAATTATTCAAGTCCAAAATAATTTTGAGGAATATGATGAGACATCTACGTCCAATATTCCCGAAGTAGGTATCATTATGAAGGAGTTACAGTACATTAGTCAAATACTTATGACAAACCATTCAGCAATAAATGCACAATCACAAACTGCAAGACATCGCTTCACAATGTACTCTTAACACAATCTGCACTGGTCTTAAGCAGACAGTGGGGTTGGAGGTGAACATGAACAGGCAACATGTACTGAAGTAATACTACGAGAATCTTTAATTGTTTCTTATCCACAATGATTAATCGAAATTATTCACAGCTGAACCATAATAATGAGAAAAAAATTTATAGTAAAATATTTTTATTCAAAGCCTATAACTTCGTTAAATAAGCAATCTTACAGATTTAAGAAATATGGGAGGTTGGAAAGAACAAGAGCAACAATATATTGCTGTGTACATACATATGAAGTTTACATTACACTGAAACTATTAGTTATTAACATAACTACCATGTCATGTACTTAAGCTTATTATCTACTTGACAAAAGAACAGGAGTCATAACAGCATGTTATGTATGTGTAAGAAAATAGTTATTACAACATACAGTAAAAGCCATCGATAATGGGAATACTTAAAGAGACAGATACATCACATCACTGCTTTTATGTTAGGGCTTGTTCACTTCTGGAGCATATGATTGAATTTGAAGCCAAATAACGTGATAGCATAGTGTATGTGCCAAAATCGCAAATTGATGATTTAACTTTCATAGGACTGAATGTATCAGAGCCTAAGCAGATGTTGGAAACATTATGAAACTGTCAAACGTAAAGCATGAAGAAACATCAGCGGAATCAATAATAGCAATTAGAAAGCAACCAGCAGACCGGTGATTCCTTAAAGAATCAAACTCCCAGATATAAAACAGCTGACTTCTGATTGCTTTATAAAACTTAACATGTTAAATATTTGAAGTTAATCATGTAAACGAGGAAAATTTAGAAACAGTTTGGAAGTGTTTTTAAAGTTCGTTGGAAGTCGCATAAATATAGTCAACGTAATTTGCACAGTACGAGCTATGCTGTCTCATCGCAAGCACAGTTCGTGACAGTAACACGTTCCTTACTGTGTTAAATCTTTGACGTAAGATTACACACCTTAATGAGTTGATGACAAATTTAATTACAGCCGCCAATAACATTTTACCCAAACTGGTTTGCTGGTAACTCCTTTACTACCAACCGAACAGAGATGAATGTTACACAGATTATATTAAGTCCCAAAAAGCCACAGGACTACTGTGCCACTAAACCAGCAGAGACAAGATTTGATAGCGTTAAGTTGCTGGGCATTCACATCGAATGAAAACTGAACTAGGAACGTCACTTTCATCAATCTGGAGGAAATTTAGCTCTGCAGCAGGAATACACACACTGAACACAACTCAGGAGGTTGCACTTTTGACATTAAACAATCGAATGACTTGAACTAGCAATTACATAAACTGCCCCTGCTGCAGAGAGATGCCAAGTATGAGGGCAGTTCAATAAGTAATGCAACACATTTTTTTCTGAAACAGGGGTTGTTTTATTCAGCATTGAAATACACCAGGTTATTTCCCAATCTTTTAGCTACACAACACTATTTTTCAACGTAATCTCAATTCAATGCTACGGCCTTACGCCACCTTGAAATGAGGGCCTGTATGCCTGCACGGTACCATTCCACTGGTCGATGTCGGAGCCAACGTCGTACTGCATCAATAACTTCTTCATCCGCGTAGTGCGTCCCACGGATTGCGTCCTTCATTGGGCCAAACATATGGAAATCCGACGGTGCGAGATCGGGGCTGTAGGGTGCATGAGGAAGAACAGTCCACTGAAGTTTTATGAGCTCCTCTCGGGTGCGAAGACTTGTGTGAGGTCTTGCGTTGTCATGAAGGAGAAGTTCGTTCAGATTTTTGTGCCTACGAACACGCTGAAGTCGTTTCTTCAATTTCTGAAGAGTAGCACAATACACTCCAGAGTTGATCGTTTGACCATGGGGAAGGACATCGAACAGAATAACCCCTTCAGCGTCCCAGAAGACTGTAACCATGACTTTACCGGCTGAGGGTATGGCTTTAAACTTTTTCTTGGTAGGGGAGTGGGTGTGGCGCCACTCCATTGATTGCCGTTTTGTTTCAGGTTCGAAGTGATGAACCCATGTTTCATCGCCTGTAACAATCTTTGACAAGAAATTGTCACCCTCAGCCACATGACGAGCAAGCAATTCCGCACAGATGGTTCTCCTTTGCTCTTTATGGTGTTCGGTTAGACAACGAGGGACCCAGCGGGAACAAACCTTTGAATATCCCAACTGGTGAACAATTGTGACAGCACTACCAACAGAGATGTCAAGTTGAGCACTGAGTTGTTTGATGGTGATCCGTCGATCATCTCGAACGAGTGTGTTCGCACGCTCCGCCATTGCAGGAGTCACAGCTGTGCACGGCCGGCCCGCACGCGGGAGATCAGACAGTCTTGCTTGACCTTGCGGCGATGACACGCTTTGCCCAACGACTCACCGCGCTTTTGTCCACTGCCAGATCACCGTAGACATTCTGCAAGCGCCTATGAGTATCTGAGATGCCCTGGTTTTCCGCCAAAAGAAACTCGATCACTGCCCGTTGTTTGCAACGCACATCCGTTACAGACGCCATTTTAACAGCTCCGTACAGCGCTGCCACCTGTCTGAAGTCAATGAAACTATACGAGACGAAGCGGGAATGTTTGAAAATATTCCACAAGAAATTTCCGGTTTCTTCAACCAAAATTGGCCGAGAAAAAAATGTGTTGCATTACTTATTGAACTGCCCTCGTATCTTGCTGTAAATATTTTTAACCTTATTTGCTTAAAATGTGAAGGAGTAATGAATCTCCATTCAAAAGTAAACTACTCCAATTTCGCTTTAATCACTCATTCTACTCTGTGAAGCAATGTGAGCTAAAAATTTATCGAAGATTGTCAATTGTGAAACTGTTTTGCTATATCTTAATACAGTTCTTTCAGGGGTCGATTTAGCTTCGCATCTGCAGGTGTTAACCTCAAGGTGGGCACTGCGTGGTGCTAAGAAAACACTGCTGGCTGTCCGTTTTATATCCTGACTGTTGACAAGTACGTACCAGACATAGAAGGAATGACTTAGCGCTGTTTCAAAAGTTCTTTAGCAGTGCCAAACATCTAGAGAAGTTGGAGCAAGTATTAAGTCAGCTGAACGTTCATGGCAGTAGCAGAACCAAATGCCATATTCTTCAAAATATGATATTTAAGCATAGCATCAACGTAATTGTTTTACAGGTAATTCATCTGCTACACTCTGGAGGTCAATCACTGGGAAACATTTTCGGCGCAGTGTACCACCAGGCCTATGCTTTGCACCATGCGAAAGCATCTAAAGGAGCAATTCAGCCAGAGGCAATAATACTCACTAAATAGGAACTAAAAAATTGTAAAAGCAGCAATCGGCTTCGACACTAAGTATTCATGTGACTTAACTCCTGAGGAGATTTCTACATCAATAACACAATACTTGGTAAAGGTCCTGCATCCGATGACATCTTCCCACAGTTTCTCACTTAGTCTGGTAAATACACGAAGCCAATCGTAGCAAAATTCTTCCCCTCACTATTAAAGACTATACAGTATGTAAGAAGTTACTGTGTCAAAGTAATTGCTCTCCTAAAGCTATGTAAAGCTGAAGATTTCACACTTAGCTTTCGTCACACTGCAGAGCTTGATGTTGTACCAACCCCTTGAATGAGTTCTGCTGAACAGGGCGGGCCAAACAATGTAGAACAAGCCGGATTTCGCCCCAAACGAAGCTGTGCAAACCTACAGCGGGCAGTCACAACAAGTAATTAAGTGCACTTTCAGATAAAGGTGAAATCGTCCTTGGCTTTCATCGATTTACTTAGCGGCCTATGATACCATATCTGTAAAATGAACCCCATGCAAATAAGTTACAAAGCTTATTGAAAGCATGATTCCAGCTCAGCAGAAATAACATCAACAGCTCAAAATACCCACTGATCTTTACTGTTTATATTGCGGATGTACCTGAAACAATTAAAAAATTTGGTTTTACTGATGATGCAAGGCATACTTTTTAAAACTATGCAAGAAATCTTGATATCTGATTTGTGTGTACCGACTGAATACTTCTGAAAACGGAGGTTTACACGTAATAATACGAAGGTATCACTTCTGCCAACGTAAGCTCACAAATGATACTCCCTGTCCTTTCGGCGACATTGGGATCGCAGGCAAGGGCCATCAAGCCAAGTACACATTGTTCTCACCGGACTGCACTCGTGTTCCGAGTAGCTGGCACTGGTATTAGCGAAGTGGTCAGTAACCATGAGGATGTAAATGTTCCACTTTGACCTAAAGAACTTCGGTTTCTTGGCCACGCCGTGTGAGAAAGAAGAATCGATCAATTGCAGGAACCTCTTTCTTTCACTTGCTGGTTTGCATCTAGACAGAGGTTCCTTTCACATCGAAGTTAATGTTCTTTGGCGATTCTATGTAGGATGTATTTGGAGAATTATAACATCTCAAAACAGAAACTTTTACAATTCCAAATATTACTCAAATTTTGGGACCTGACTGAGCATAAAAATCCAGAAAGATTGAACATAGTACAGGGTTCAAGTTTTTATATAATTAATCTGTCTGCAGCATTAGGTCTCACTGAAAAATTAGAGGAACGATGGATCTACTTATACTGTAAGTAGAGACCTTACAAACAAGGTTTACACTAACTTTTCCTTGCATGTGATAGGGAGGTTTGCTTCCCAAAAGTGAAAATCATGGTCTACTATTGTCATAACCTTACTTCCTACACTCTATGCGGTGCTCTAAGCCTTCCCATTCTACGAACAACCGAATTTGTCGAGACTCTTCAGTTGCTTCATGAAAACTGATGTTGCACCATAATTTTGTATCAGTTGTGGGAATGTACATCCACTCCCTCACCCCCAAATAATGAAGTCTCACACTAATGGTGAAACATAGACCAAGAACTTTAGGTTTCACGTTTCATATATTGGACTGTCGTGGTAGTATAAGCGTTTATATCCTGTCTCAGCAGTATCGACTTCGGTCACTACTGTGACCAGACTTAGGGAAGTACCTCTATTATTTACCATGTTCGGCCCATCAGCTCCACAGGTGTTTGGACAAAGATGGTTGTGGAGTAACAACGATTGATGTAAAATTAACTTTGTAGTCTCCTGCCACACCTTGGTAGACGTGAAGCCACAGAGCAGTCAACCAGCGTTAAGGTTACCCTGAAGATGGCCCCAGCGATGGGCTGAAACCAGTCGGCACAAAAGATAAAAACGCTATGAAAACGCTATGAAAACTTTTCTTAGACCTTCACAGCTGGCTAGAGAACCAGCATCCTCCACTGGCGTCTACTAGTGAGGGGGCTGCCTTAGCCAACCCACTGCTAAGAAACTACAGACCTTACTAGTATTCAGTCATATACATTATGACGGAATGGAAGATTTAACTGAGCAATGTGTTTCGAGTTATGTGGTTGGAATGACTGTAGTGAGTGGGAGACAGGGAGGTGAGTATGTGGTAGACCAAACTGCATGGCACCTGGATTTCACTGGAGGGAGTGGGGGGAAGGAGGAGGAGGAGGAGGAGGAGGAGGGAGTGGGGGAAGGAGGAGGAGGAGGAGGAGGAGAAGGGAGTGGGGGAAGGAGGAGGAGGAGGAGGAGAAGGGAGTGGGGGAAGGAGGAGGAGGAGGAGGAGGAGGAGAAGGGAGTGGGGGAAGGAGGAGGAGGAGGAGGAGGAGGAGAAGGGAGTGGGGGAAGGAGGAGGAGGAGGAGGAGGAGGAGAAGGGAGTGGGGGAAGGAGGAGGAGGAGGAGGAGGAGGAGAAGGGAGTGGGGGAAGGAGGAGGAGGAGGAGAAGGGAGTGGGGGAAGGAGGAGGAGGAGGAGGAGAAGGGAGTGGGGGAAGGAGGAGGAGGAGGAGGAGAAGGGAGTGGGGGAAGGAGGAGGAGGAGGAGGAGGAGGAGAAGGGAGTGGGGGAAGGAGGAGGAGGAGGAGGAGGAGGAGGAGAAGGGGAAGGAGGAGGAGGAGGAGGAGGAGGAGGAGGAGGAGGAGAAGGGGAAGGAGGAGGAGGAGGAGGAGGAGGGAGTGGGGGAAGGAGGAGGAGGAGGAGGAGGAGGAGGAGGAGAAGGGAGTGGGGGAAGGAGGAGGAGGAGGAGGAGGAGGAGGAGGAGAAGGGAGTGGGGGAAGGAGGAGGAGGAGGAGGAGGAGGAGGAGAAGGGAGTGGGGGAAGGAGGAGGAGGAGGAGGAGGAGGAGGAGGAGGAGGAGGAGAAGGGAGTGGGGGAAGGAGGAGGAGGAGGAGGAGGAGGAGGAGGAGGAGGAGAAGGGAGTGGGGGAAGGAGGAGGAGGAGGAGGAGGAGGAGGAGGAGGAGGAGGAGGAGGAGAAGGGAGTGGGGGAAGGAGGAGGAGGAGGAGGAGGAGAAGGGAGTGGGGGAAGGAGGAGGAGGAGGAGGAGGAGAAGGGAGTGGGGGAAGGAGGAGGAGGAGGAGGAGGAGAAGGGAATGGGGGAAGGAGGAGGAGGAGGAGGAGAAGGGAGTGGGGGAAGGAGGAGGAGGAGGAGGAGAAGGGAGTGGGGGAAGGAGGAGGAGGAGGAGGAGAAGGGAGTGGGGGAAGGAGGAGGAGGAGGAGGAGAAGGGAGTGGGGGAAGGAGGAGGAGGAGGAGAAGGGAGTGGGGGAAGGAGGAGGAGGAGGAGGAGAAGGGAGTGGGGGAAGGAGGAGGAGGAGGAGGAGAAGGGAGTGGGGGAAGGAGGAGGAGGAGGAGGAGAAGGGAGTGGGGGAAGGAGGAGGAGGAGGAGGAGGAGGAGGAGGAGAAGGGAGTGGGGGAAGGAGGAGGAGGAGGAGGAGAAGGGAGTGGGGGAAGGAGGAGGAGGAGGAGGAGAAGGGAGTGGGGGAAGGAGGAGGAGGAGGAGGAGAAGGGAGTGGGGGAAGGAGGAGGAGGAGGAGAATGGAGTGGGGGAAGGAGGAGGAGGAGGAGAAGGGAGTGGGGGAAGGAGGAGGAGGAGGAGGAGGAGGAGAAGGGAGTGGGGGAAGGAGGAGGAGGAGAAGGGAGTGGGGGAAGGAGGAGGAGGAGAAGGGAGTGGGGGAAGGAGGAGGAGGAGAAGGGAGTGGGGGAAGGAGGAGGAGGAGAAGGGAGTGGGGGAAGGAGGAGGAGGAGAAGGGAGTGGGGGAAGGAGGAGGAGGAGAAGGGAGTGGGGGAAGGAGGAGGAGAAGGGAGTGGGGGAAGGAGGAGGAGAAGGGAGTGGGGGAAGGAGGAGGAGAAGGGAGTGGGGAAGGAGATGCAAAACTAGGCCATCCTGCGCTATAAGCATGCCAATGTACCGACCGTACCTAAACAGTATGTTCACCTGAAACATTGTAGTCACTTCCAAACAAGCTACAGAAAATCTGAAGACACTGTCTAACTCGCTTTAAAGACTTGATTCCTATAAATCAGTACCATGTTTCTTCCGTATTTATGAACTAATTTGTTAGCATTTGTGTGAAATTGTTAACTTTTACAAAGGATACAGACGTGTTAAATTCCGACGATATAATACACTAACGGAGGAGGAGGAGTTGTGCAAGATAAACTGAAGTGGGTGAGGTTTTACATCTGAAAAATGATTTATCCATATTTCGCGCCAGTCTCATGAGGGTGGCGAAGGGAACGCCACTATAATTATGCAAATCAGGTTTGCATTAAATACTCTCTGTAACGGACGTTAGCTAGCTCAAATTGAACGCAGCGACTCTACGTTAATCAAGAATACCTTTGAGGCAACAAAGAAGCCATTATCAAAACATCAGTGACTGAATGAGGCAATGTAATAGGGCTGCTAGATGCTTTGTTTTCTTTCTGCTATACTCTAGAAAGACTTGTATAGTTGCTGTATTTCTGCCATCACTGCTGGCAGCAGTGGTGACGAGAATGTAAGGTCACAAGATGACAGGGCTCCAGACGACCACGTGGCACTATGCAGATGGAAGACTGTCGTGTTCAGCGTATAGCTCCGGAACATTGTACTGCGTCTGTAGCAGCATTTCGAGCAGCAGTTGGCACCACTGTGACCCAATGAACTGGTACAAATCAGTTACTTCAAGGACAACTCCTAGCCTGCGCCCTGTAGCGTGCATTCCACTGACCACTAACCACCACCATTTGAGTCTTCTGTGGTAGAAAGACTAAGCTCATTGGATAACAGGGTGGAGGTGTGTTGTATTTTATGATGAAAGCGGATCTCCCTCGGTGCCAGTGATGGCAATGTGTTGGTTAGGAGGAAGCCAGTTTAGGACCTGAAGCCGAACTTGTCAGCATGCTAGACACACTGGACCTACTCCTGAAGTTCACAGTCATCAGTATGACAGCAGGAGCACAGTCGTTATTCCACGCAACCCGACAGCAAATCTATATGTCTGTCTCATGATTCGACCTGTTGTGCTGCCGTTCATGAACAGCATTCCAGGTGATGTTTTCCAAAAAGAAAACTCTCTCACATATCGCTGTTGTAACCCAACATGCTCTACAGAATGTCAACATGGGTCTTCCCTTCTCTATCACCACATCTATCTCTAATCGAGCTCGAATGCTGTATCATCCGACAACTAAAACGTAATCCACAACCAGCATTAACCTTTCCCGTGTTGACTGACCAATTGCAACAGGCACGGAATTCCATCCCACCTATACAAAACAATGTATGCACATTTGCATTCAACAATACGGTAATTACTCCAGTTGTGAGTGTACCAACATTTCAAATTTGCAATGGCTTGTCCCGAACTTACATAAACCTGTGATCATGTAATGTTAATTATGTTATCTAGGCAAATGTAATCCCGAAATTTCATTACGCTCTATTCTTTGTGTTGCTATTTTTCCGTTAGTGTATATTAGCTCTTTATATCAGCTACAAAATGAGAATTGACACATATAAGCCCACTAATATACATGAAAATATAGGAAATTATTGCTATCCGAATAGTTGTCCATAGTTACATGGAAAGCTTAGCGACTGCAGTAATTGCTTGTACTACTGAACAGCAGTTCTCACTATCGAGAAGGCTGAGTGAGGAGCCAAGCGCATTACGACGGTGATGTTTAGCTTTCAGCTGAGAGCTGTTCTCCCAAAATTTTGAGCCTGTTAACGTGAAGGCCAGAAACATTCCCCCTTACGGCATGGGAGGAGTAAATGACCTGAAGATGGTTGACCAGAGGCACTATGAAGGGGCCAGCTAGAGATATGGACAAATAGTGGACAATAATAGGGCAAAGCGGTTTTCAATGCGCATTCCAGGTTGCCCACTTCAGGGGTAAGTGTGCATTCAAGGGGAAACTGATTGTTCTCTTAATTTACTGGTTCTTAACCTATTCCTCTCCTAAGAGAGTTATGACCACCTGGGGATAAACCATCTTTTTGATTGACAGGTGAAACTACTGCTCACTTTAGTGGTTTTCCATGTCACCCCTACTCCTCCCACCCTCAAACCCAGCACCACGTCTGATAAATGAATTAATTTCACTGAAAAAATGGCGAGAAGTAGCCGAATTTTATCACTTTCGACACTGACAAGCTGCTTCATGTAGACCCCTACCACTGTATCGATTGATTAAGTCGGTATCATTCAGTTTTTCTTACCCCTCCTTTTCGCATATAAGAGGGTTGGAACTTTAATAGTGGCAAGTATTTATTTACAGATCGTACAAAATAGATACGTGTTTCAAAGCTCCAACCCTCGTATTTAGACAATTTATGGGATACAAGGTGTTGTATGGAATAGAGTTTCTTGAAGTAAACTGTCAGGAGATCTATTGCAATGTGTGAAATATTTAAACAATTGCGGTGCTTTTTTCATTCCAGTCGTGTAAGGAAACGCGAAATTAGACATTCAAAGATCGTTTAAATGTATCTGAAAGTTAGGTATGCGCCATGCCTCAGACGAAGGCCTTTGTCTCTGGCATTGTGCATAATTAAGCAAATATTTTATCCTGTCACTCCTGTTATAATTTTATGTTGAGAGTCTTTACCAGTGGGCATTTATTCTGAAGTACGCTGAATGTAATCTGCTGTCTAAAGCCATGTTAACAGATGTGATAGTGGTCTTTTTGTCAATTTTATGTATGACAAGGGCCACATGGCTTCAGGTAATGCTCCACCATGTAATTTAACAGGAGTCACTACTCCTGAAGAAGATATTTTTACAAATATCGCAACTTTGGTGAAGGGTTTCGTTTCGCAACTTGTTGGTTGGCTGATTTTCTCAGCCTCTCCAGATTTATACAGTTGCTGATTCGCAGTCATGTTTAAGATTTTTTTAAATACTCCTGCAATTAATAAATAATTTCTGGTCACATGTCATGATGTAGGGGAACGAAGGTGAACACAGTAGCTACTTCACACACACAAATTGATACCACAATACTAGTAGCAGGCCGACTAAATATGCTTTAAAAACACGCACACACGATATATATAGGTTCAATTCGCTTTACAGATGACATAGAAGCATGGATTAAAGGTATATGGATGCAGAACATCAATACAAGCATCCATCGACTATTTTCTTTCATTTGCTGCACACTGAAAAGAATCTGGCAGAAGACAGTCTTTCAGCTTCCATCTCAGGTCTTTCCTCCCCCTCCCTGAGCGAGGTTTGGAGATTGCCATTTGCGCCCCATTCCAGGTACAAGTCAAATTCCTCTTGCAGGCGGCGGTGGGGGGGGGATTGCGGTGGTTCCCGGACTAGGTTTACAAACCACACGTGTACGCTGAGGTGTACTGTAATGTACTCCGCAGCTTCAAGCATTTCAGTTCTAGTGGAGATGTGGCCAAATATGGAAAGACGACAATTTGCAAGTGTAATAGTATTTATTCACAGAAGTACAGCATCATCATGAATACATAGGAATGGAGTTTGATGAACTTTTGTTTCACACACTTTTTTTCAGTCCAGCTGCAGCTCAGTAGGGGATTGTGGGAGAGTGATGATTTTGATTACGACGATGGATACAGTCTCCACCAACGAAACTGTCCATTTTTCATTTATCGAATGTGTGTACGCGATTCAGTACATAGTTCGATATACAAACACACAGGTACGCATACGTGTGTATTTATATATCTGTGTACTGAATCTTACCTTACACCTTATGAAAAATGAAATAAAATAAGGTAGATTGAGCCAAGAGATGTGCAGGACTGAGCAGTGTAGTCCATATGCATAACCCGTTTCTGTGTTTCTCATTCATTAGTTTCCCTAGAAACTAGATTGCCTGTGTGTAGTGGAGTAAAAATGCTATCGCCATTCATGTGAAAGTCTTAGAAAGGAATATACATAATGTACAGATGTGTAAGTGCAGTATTCTAATTGTAAGGGAGCAGTGTGGTTCATATGCACAGCCAGTTATCTGCTACATCAAAACCTTCGATTGTAAACTGCCTCAGTTGTTGGCGACAGCTCGTCTACAGCTAAACGAGCTTAAATATAGCAGACAGCGCAATGTACAGCGAGTCAATGAACGCTTGTATTTATGTTCTGCATCCATATACCTTTGAACTATATTGTGAGCAAATTGACTTGCTCTCTTCCCAGCCGATCTCTCGATCGAAAATACATATGTCAGTATCTTTTTACATAGCTGGTGTACGCACTCCCGACGTATAAAACCTGCGGTTTCCTAAGAGAGAACGTTGATTTTCCACCTTAGAAAGTGACTTCATTTTAGTTGGTTTATAAGCGATAGCGACCACACTTTGTAAATGTGGTTACAAGAAATTATATCTGTGCAAGCCGTTGAACCACCACCTAAGCCAGAAAAGCTTATGAAGTATGTTCTGCCTGCATAGAGTTCTAACCTGTAGACTACGTGGAGATACTTAACACTAGTTCCAAAATACAGTATATGAATACTTGGGTACTTAATGAAAACAAACGCCATAAAGTGTAAATATAAAACGGCTACTGGAAAAAAGAAGCTATTGTGGATGTAAAGGCAGGCTCACATATTGCTTTAAACTTTTAAAATCTACTGTTAATAACTGTACGTTCTTATACAATGGGGTACTTACTGTAAGCGGTTTACTTGATAAACTTCGATGTATACATGGTAAACCAGAATTCCAGAGGCTGTTCCCGTAAGGGACGTCTGGTCTCTCATGGACTGAGTTTGAGACACTTCCTCCTCCAACGCTGAGGGGGAGGCATAATTATTGAAGAACATCGTCTTCCCTCCAGGGATTCGCATTTCAGGTACCTGGCGAGTGTACCCAGACTGCTGGAGAAACTACTCGCCATGTAAAGTGACTCATGATCAATTCAATTAATTAGCCTTTCAATATGACATCAATGACGTGCCACCTGGCGGGTAGAAGCAATGGCTATGGTAGCATGGATGTGATCCGGGAGTGAGAGTAGGCATCTGTCGTTGGGGCCGTATCCTTTAAAAATTTTAATCTTCCACCTACACAGAGAGAGACCACCATCGTAATAAAATCAGACATATTACCGAATTTATAAAGGGATATACGAGGCCTGTCTAAAAAGTATCCTATTTTTCACAAGCTGCGACATCGTCGCAAAAAAAAAACAGTGACCCGTATATGTAATAAATTTAGTTTACGTCTTTGGTCAAACTTTTTGTTAACAGATTACCGGTTTCGGTCTTTAATGACCATCAGATCTGTTAGGACTTTTTATGAAAGATCTGACGATAGTCATTTAAGACCGAAACCAGTAATTTGTGAACAAAAAGTTTGTAACCATAGATGTAAATTAAAGGAAACTTATATCTTTGGCCACACGAAGTAATTTCAGTACCTGACGGGGATGGGACCCCAATCCCCTTCAAAGTAGGCCCTTCGTGCTTGCACAAACTTAGCCCACCGATCTGTCCACTGCTAGAAACTTCTGGAAGTCGTCTTTTGGAATGGTTTTCAGTTCTGTCGTCGTGTTCCGCATTATCTCTTCTCTACTCTCCAAACGGGGTTCTTTCAGTGGCTTCTATTTTGGAAACAACCAGAGATCGCAAGGAGCCCTGTCCTGAGAGTAGGGAGGTTGGCGAACGGCTATAATTACATGTTCGACCAAGAAAGTTTGGATCATGTGGGATGAATGTGCGGGGGCATGACAAAGTTGCCCGTTTTTCGCCGTCAACATGTCTGGTCTTTTGCACCGAACTGCGCCACGGAGTCGCCGGAGAACATCTTTATAGTACTCCTTTGTCACTGTTTGTCCTTCCGGCGCATATTCATGATACACATTTCCACAGACATCAAAGAAAACAGTAATTATCACCTCGATTTTGTTTCTCACCTGCCGCACTTTCTTCCGTCTTTGAGACTTGGGATACTTCCACTGCGACGACTGTGTTTCTGGGTCATGCCAGTACACCCAGTGACTTCTCCAGGAACACTGTGTTCGAAAACGCAGGACCACTTCAACTGTCTTCATCCCCATATCAAATCTACTATGGAGGTTGAAAATGACGGGAAGCTTCCATTTTTAGACGTTATGGTTTATAAAACACCAGAGGGTACTTTGGGACACAGTGCTCACCGAAAGCCGAGGCACACAGATTGGTATCTGCATCCTAAGAGTTGTCATCCACTACACCAACGCAGTGGCGTCCTTAGGACATTGGTACGGAGAGCATATGCCGTTTCCGACGAGGACAACTTAACCCAAGAACTTTAGCATTTGATGGCTGTTTTTAAGGAAAATGGGTAGTCCGAGAAGCAGAGTTCGGACCATCTCAGGAGGTGTATGAAGAGGATTAGAGATCGGTGGCCTTTCTTCCTTATGCTGGAGGCTTATCGTTTAAGATTTGATGAATTTTAAGGAATTTTAACATTAAGAGTGTGCTCAGTTAAGGTTAGGGCTCTGCTCGGCTCTGTGAATGATGATTTGGGGCTTAGGAAACCCGTTTTGTACAAAATTCCGTGTCAATGTGGGAAAGCTTACATAGGTCGTTCGATTCGCACAGTGCATGATAGGTGCGTGGAACATCGCCATCATACGAGGCTACAACAGCCGGAAAAATCGGCAGTTGCAGAACACTGCTTAAATGAGGGACACAGTATGAAATTTAATGAAACTGTGGTAGTTGCCAACGTTTCCGGTTTTTGGAACAGTGTCTATAAAGAGGCGATTGAAATTAGGTTGGCTGATAATTTAATCAACAAAGACAATGGGTTTCCTCTTAGCAAGACGTGGAATCCTGCATTATCTCGCATCAAAACTGAACGTTCTTCGGTGCGGCACTGAGTGCGATATATCGTTGCCAGCGGTGTTCCACTAAGGGTGGCGCCACCTCCTTGTCTTTGAGAGCAGCAACCGTGATGGGCGGCGCATGCGCTGTGTACTGAACTGTGGCCTATACAGGACGTATATTTTTAGCCTGGCGTCAGTTCTCAGCGGGACTCATCATCATCATCAGCAGCAGCATTTCCTGAAGATGGCGACCAGTTGGATCGCCGAAATATCAAGTTGGTTTTAGTATACGGCAGCAAACCCGAAGAGACTTTCAGGATCGGAGTTGGCTGGTTTGTTTTAGGGCGCAAAAACAACTAGGTCATACGCGCCTAATTCAAAACTATGAAGCTCGAAGACTGAGGAGTTAAAAACTACGATACATCGATCCCAACTAACATAGAAGACAAAAAACATGCACGTGGAAAAAGGGCTAAAAACCATTCAGAGACTGAGGTCCAAAACTAAAAATTGAATTGCCTTCGCCATATTGCTTCGACAGATAGAAAGTAAAACGCGGTCGACAGCCCGAGCGTCGTTTGCTAAGACGGCTGATAGATCAGACAGCAAACCAAAGCAGGAACATAAATGGTTAAAAAAGGCATTCCAGCAGGAAGTGGCGGAGAGTTACAATTTGGCCGCAATGTGTGCAAAGTGGTGGGGTAGCGCCACTCTGCAAATGACGATGGCTAAAAAGGCAGTGCACAATACTTAGCCAACTATCTCCTGGCCAGAGGGCCGAGACTCTTCTCCAAGGCACTGGGAGAGGCTTCATAAGCCTACGTTTGTTCCTGTGAAGTGAGGACCATTGTCGATGCCAAAGGGACACCACCACCTGACAGACGCCAATGCAGTGATCATTGGAGGGAACATAGGTACTCGCGGGCTGAGATTCGAGGACTACAGCCTTGGCAGCATAGTCAGCAGCCCAGTTTCTGGGAAGACCGACATGACCAAGGACCTACAGAAACATGACATTGGATTCACCAACAGCAAGTGACCATTTTCCTGGACCTGCTGCACTAAGGGATGAGCAGTGTACAACACAAACACTTTGGTGGGGGCTGAGAGAGCAGAGGACACAATTGGGAAGGCTGTGTCGCCAGATGTACTCCGTGGTCTGATACAAGGCGAAGAGCTCGGCTGTAACTACTGACTACTGAGGAGTGTCCTCAGAAGGCACATCTGGCCCCACAGTCAGTCCGAGAGCCATCAGTGTATACAAAGGTACTGTCGCGAAGTTCCATACGAAGGTCGTGAAACTGGACGCGATACACCGAGGCTGGAGTAGTGTCCTTCGGAAGCAAATAATGGACAAGGTTAACATGGGCCACTTCACTAAGCCAAGGTGGTGAAGTGTGTACACCCACTGGGAAAGTTGCAGTTAGTGTGAAGCTAAGCTGCCATAGTTAGTGCCGAAAACGGACTCCATGAGGTAACAAGAGGAACGATCCCCATACAAAAAGATCAAAGGGACCATCAGAGGAGGACGCCTAGGAGCAGTGGCCACGTACAGCAGACAAACTCCATGCATACCTGATGAGAAAGTCACGGCAGTGGGACAGCCGTAGTTCAGCAGCTTTAGTATACAGACTTAACTGGGCTGGTGTAAAAGGCGCCTGTTGCCGAATGGATGCCATGGTGGTGGACTGTGTTGAGACAGCGTAATAGGGATGGGCGTGCAGACGCATGAACGTAGCACCTATAGACGAGTTTAAAAACCGACAAGGGACTGGTACAAACGGAGGAGGGTGGTTCGATTGGCACCCAGACAGTAACATTGATGAGGAAGTTGAGGGACCACGTACAGCAGGCTGCCAGGTAGTTTCAACGAAAGTAAGGGCAACAGGCCCAAGATGTAGATATGGTGGGAGAAACTAATTGCGCCGCCAGAAATTCATACAGAATTTCGTCAGTGGAAAAGCGAAAGCCACTGTGTTTGCTCCAGGAGTAAAGACGAAGACGGCGCTGAAAGACGCCGCTCAGTGAGACAGGTGCGTGAACTGCAATATATGGAAAAATCGTGAACAAAAAGAAAGCCGAAGATGCCCGGCAGGAGACGGGCCATTGTAGGGTTAATGGCGATTGCAAAGAGGACGACGCTCAGGATGGAAGCCTGAGGTGCACCATTTTCCTGGATGAAGGTGTCTAACAAGGCAAAACTCACACGCACCTTGAAAACACAAAGAATGCCTGAGGGGAACAGGACAGGCGCCAACGTTATAACCGCTAGTAAAGAGTGCAGAGGATACCAGTTCTCCAGCAGGAGTTGTGGGCCTTGTCCAAATCGAAAAAACACGGCCACAGTCTGCGACTTCCGCAGTAATAACATCGGTGGACATAGTAACGAGATGGTCAACTGCAGAACGCCGCGCTCTAAATCCACACTGTGCATTGCGAGACTCTAGCCACTACACCAGTCAGGCATGAATCATACGTTCCATCACCTTGTAAACGCAGTTGGTAAGATGTGGCGGTAGCTAGAAGGAAGGTTTTTGTCCTTGCCGGGTTAAGGTATGGGTATGACGGTGGCTTCAAGCCAGCGCCCGGAAAGGTGCCCTCTGCCCAGATGCGGTTGTACGAGTTAAGCAGAAAGAGCTTGCCCGGAACAGAAAGATGCTGCAACATCTGAATGTGGATGGCATCTGGCCTTGGGGCGGAGGATCGGGATGAACTGAGATCATGACCTAGCTCCCTCATAATAGAGGCGGTATTTTAGCACTCACGATTCAGAGAAAAGAAGGGTATCGCTCGAGGCGGCTCCGCTCGTTTCCTATGGAGGGAAGCAGGGTAATAGTGGGAATGGCGACTCATGGTGTTGGAGATAGCAATAGCGCCCACGATGACATCAGAAGCGACTATATCGTGGTTTCAGAGAACTGACGGTGTTTGGCCCACACGACAGAGGACTGTGTGGAACTGTTTAAAACTAGTGAATGAAATCCAGCTATTTCTTGCTATCCCCAAGAACGCGACGACTCTTTGCACGCATCTGTTCATGATAAATGCAGTTTGCCAGCCTAGGGAGAAGGTTAAAAACACGGAATTACGTCGCGGCACGCCTCAGTCCACCAAGGGACTGGGACACGACGTGGCAGAGGGAAGTGGGGGATGGAACCTTCTGCATCAGTGAAGGTAACGTTTGTGAGATATTCGACCTGGTCATCACAACTGGGGCAAATCTTTCTTCGAAGATAGCCAGGGAGGAGTGAAACTGCCAGCCGGCCTTCATAAGCTGCCATTTCGGCGCACACTCAGGTGGAGGTAGGAGTCAGCAAACGGTTAGCACATGGCAAATGGTCGCTCGAGTAGGCGTAAGAAATAACGGACCACTCGAGACGATGTGCAGTGCAGAACGATAGGTCTAAATGGGAAAAGGTGTGCGAGGAGTCGTAAAGGGAAGTGGGTGCTCCAGTGTTAAGGCAGAAGAGGTAAAGCTGGTTAAGGAGGTCAGTCCAGAGGGCATCCCTCTGACAGATCCTGGGATAACCCCAAAGGTGATCATGAGCGCCCCACAAACCAAACATGAGTTAATGCCCAACAGCTCTGTTGTCAGCACCTGTACAAATTCTCAACTCTTGCTCAGCCCAATCCCGCCACTTTCAGGAATGATGGAATGACGAGGACTACACAAAAACCCAATCTCGAGGCAAGTGAAAATCTCTGACCCTGCCGGGAATTTAACCTGGGACCCTATCCTCAGGAAACAAGAACGCGGCCGCGACACCACGAGCTGCGGAAATTATGTGCATTGGAGTCACCGAGTAGCAGAAACAGGGCATATAGCTGCCCAATAAGCTGCCCTGGTGACAGCTAATGAGGGAGGAACATACATGGTACAGAGGTAGAATGTTAGGTGCGGAAGGAAAAGGCCTGACAACGATAGGACACAGCGATGGAAGAACACGGTTTTTCTGCCCTTCATCAAAAAGTAACGGATCGTATGGACAAGATTTTAAGCAAACATGACGTTCGACGGATTTTCAGACTAACTAAGAAAATAGGCCAAGCTCTTCGTTCCGTTAAGGATAAGCGTCCCCCCTGTCTGCAAGTGGTGTACGTGTGGTGAAGTCTACATTGGAACTACAAGGAGAATTATGAATACACGGTTGAAGGAACATGAAAGTCTCTGCCGACTAGGGAAAACAATCAGCCGTGGTGGAACATGCTGTTCCGTCAGGTGATCACGTAGTGAAATTTTCGGAAACTGAAGTTTTATGTGCTATGACTAACGACTATCCATGACTATATAGAGAAGCCAACGAAATATATAAACACGGGGATGATTTTAACAGGAAAGTAGAAGCCGTGATACTCAGCAATATATGGACAGTGGACCTACAGGATCGGTAAGTTTTTATCTTTGAGGTACTATGATCGGTAGTTGCATTTTAACTTTGACAAGGTTTATCTCTGGTATCATGTGAAATCCGGACTACGCCCACTTTCCATGGTATTTGTGTCGCTCTTCGACGTCCGACTCGTCAGTCGGCAAGACTCGGCAGAACCAGGAGCACCTCTGAAGATGTCCAACGCAGCCTTGAACGAAACGTCAGGGATAGAGTTCCATGGACCACGGCCATACAACCTGGAAGAATTCTCAGCAGCTGAAACATCCGGTCGTGAAAGTTTTCATGGTATAAAAATATGTGGAGTTTTTCGCACCTGTTTTTGCAGCTACATGATTCAAGTGGCAGGAGAAAGTTTGTATTCTTGCGAGTGGTTCAACTTCGTTCAGGAAACCAGCAAATCCTATATGGCCCACCACTATTTGCAGTATATGCAGTATAACGTGAAAATGAAATCCAATTTTTTCCAAGGGGGAATCTCTTCACAGGACCTTTTCCTTCAGGAGCAGCACTTGCTGGCGACAGCTTACACACGAATGTCTAACATTGTATCTCCTCATACAGTTTCATTCCTATCCTTTAAGCTGACACGCACTGGACGAAAAATTGGTCTTCACTGAGCAAAACCTGTCTTAGTAAACCTCGGTGACAATTATTCGTAGACAGCCTTACCGCATACTCCAGAAGGACATCATTACATTTTACAAGCAGTAGCGTATGATTAGAGAAACGAAAGAAGTATCTTCTACCCTTTAACGTTAAATTATAAAGCGTCTGTTTCCATATATTTTAGTAACTCCTCCCAACCCAGTAATTAAGGTGATAGACCTGTAACACAAACTGTTGTTGGCAGATACCCCATTTTTACACAATGTTCTACTTGGGTTAGATAGAGCAGCAATCAGTCGTAGAATTAAGTTGCTTTAATATGACATTTATAGTCGCAACGCAGATCAGATTTCGACTTGTGTCAGGTCATTATCAATGCAATGCGGAATTGTAGCAGTTGTTCGTGCTCAAGTGAATGCTTACACACTTCAACCATTACCATGTAAAAGACTATAGTATGTCATATTAAAGCAACTTTATTCTACGACTGATTGCTGCTCTATCTAACCTAATATAACCACAGTCGTTGCGTGCACCCGCCCCATGGAGGGCTACCTAATGTTTTACTTTTCCACGCAGTCTTTCTGTGAAAAGAGTACCTTGATGGATACTACGTGTGTTAGTACCGTTACTTTCGAGGTTCATCCAAAGCAACAAGGTAGATGAATTTATTGGAGTTTTTTAATCTGTTCCAGATTATAATTTAAATATGACCTTACGTAGTAAGAAGGTAAGTGTGAGTTTGGAATGCTGTTTTTCAGTTTTGGAAAGGCATGTAACTATAGAATGTCCGACAAGAAATGCTTGTTACTTATTCAAAACTAACTCCACGGGTTCAACGAGGAAGGGGGGGGAGGAGGGTACAGTGGTTGGCACCCTTTCAAAGGATGCGGCCGATTTCCTTCCCCATCCTTCCCTAAACCGATGGAACCGATGGCCTCGCCGTTTGATCCAACCGACACCCCTTTGGTTGCAGCTTTATGAATGCCGAAAGTGGCCTCCTAACAGATATGTTCTTTGTAGCTATTATTGCTCTATACGTTTCGTAGTCATACTCTTCTTGGAGAAATCTACTTTAAAAGTTTATTGTTGGAGATAAGTAATACGAAGCAGCTTACCTATTTGGATATTTGGATTTATTTGTGCTCTTAATTTCTAGCAGTAACTGCAGCACTTACAGGCAAGTTCAATCTGAAGAGGCTGGTCAATTTGCTTAAACAAGAAGGTGAGAAAGGCTGAATTACAGTAACGTAGAACAGAGCTTCCTTCGCACCAGAGAACATAGTAAGGAACGAACGGGACATTGCAGACTGCTACACCCATACGAGGTAAGTCCTCTGAAGAGTCCCATTGTAAGTAGTTGAAGGTAAAAACAAGAAAACTCAATAGAATCCTGCTGCAGTGCCCAGTGGGTGCCAGATCCCTTCACGCCGTCGGACACAGAAACGAAGTTCGTTGATGTTCCATCACAAAGCAGGTGGAACGAGAACACTGTGCTTTACGCCGAAGACACGACTTAATAGTGCTTGGAACCAGCAGTAGACGAAGCTAAAACAATATCAAGTAATGCTAATGATTGTCGTGGTCTGAATGACAGCTGCCATGATAAACAAAATGACTCCAGGCACAGTCGAGCCGACCCGTGTATGGTCTTAGAGAAAATATTCGTCGCACAAATTGAACTAGGAGAAACTTGGAGAAACAAGACTGACAGTTTTGACTAGAAACTGTTCTTCCTCGCCTGGAAGTTTCAAGTCTTTCGGGATGTTGATATCGAAATAAGCAGTCACACTTGATACAATATTCGTCGCACAAATTGAACTAGGAGAAACTTGGAGAAACAAGACTGACAGTTTTGACTAGAAACTGTTCTTCCTCGCCTGGAAGTTTCAAGTCTTTCGGGATGTTGATATCGAAATAAGCAGTCACACTTGATACAAGAGTTCCATTACTCTGGATCCTTCATGCCCTATTGGGGGCCATTATAAGGATGACGTTTTGGGTCATCAGTCTCCTGCTTTGATACGGCCCGGCACGAATTCCTCTTCTGTGGCAACCTTTTCATCTCAGAGTAGCACTTGCAACGTACGTCCTCAATTACTTGCTGGATGTATTCCAACCTGTCTTGTCCTGTACGGCTCCCAGCAATACCATGGATGTCTTAACCGATGTTATGTCACCCAGTTCCTCCTCCTTTACAGTGTTTTTCATATATTGCTTTCCTCTCAGATTCTGCGGAGTACATCCTTATTCCTTACCTTACCAGTGCACCTGATTTTCAATATTCGTCTGTAACACCACACATCAAATACTTCGATTCTCTTCTGTTGCGGTTTTACCACACTCCCTGTTTCACTACCATACAGTTTTGCACCCTATACGTACATTCTCTGAAATTTCTTGCTCAAATGAAGGCCAACGATACTACTTTCTCTTGGCCAGGAATGCCCTTTTTGCCTGCACTAGTCTACTTTTCATATCGTCCTCTCTCAATCTGTCACTGGTTATTTTGCCGCCTAGATAGAATTACTTACGTCATCCACTTCGTGACCATCAATCCTGGTAAGTTTCTTGCCGTTATTTCTGCTACTTCACATTACTTTCATCTTGCTTCGATTTACTCTCAGTCCATATTCTGCACTCATTAGATCGTTCATTCCATTCAGCAGATCATGTAATTCTTCACTTCCACTCAGGACAGCAATTTAATCAGCAAATCATATTATTGATATCCATTCACTTATTTTAATTCCACTGCAAAACATTTTATTTCCATTATTGATCTTCGATGTACAGAGAACAGTAGGGAGCGAAGGACTACATCACTGTCTTACATCGTTTTTAATCCGAGCTCTTCTTTCTTGGTCCTCCACTTTTATTGTTCGCTCTTGGATCTTGTGCATACTTAGTATTGTCCGTCTCCTTTAATTATTCCAAATACATCAGTAGGAATTTGAGTTTGCAGTTTCTCAGTTGACAATGTTATGAATGAGGAACCAAAGCTACCACGGGTTTGGCCTCCGCCATTCACATGAAAGAACTGGCAAAGGGTGAATTTCACAACCGAGTAAGAATCGGTGACTACGGCGCATAGAACGCATAAAAATTATGCGAGTAGGTTCAGTAGAAAATCACGAAGAGAATAGGTCTGTGCCACAAAAGGGTAAATATTATTGAGGTTACACCTATGATACCAAGAAATAATCCTAGGGGGAGACAACCCCTCAGAACAAAGGCGTAAGAGCTAGTTGATGCAACAATTAGGTCAGAGGACAGCAGACGTAGCAGCATCCATTCTGTACATCATGAAGAAGGGGAATGGTGAAAGGAGACGACGCACATCAGTCCTCTGTGGTTCAGTCTAAGATCTTTGTTAATACAGTTTTTGTCCTGGATGAAGTCCAGTTCTGGTCATTAGCAACACCACATTTGGTAAGCTTGTAGAGGGAATGTCGCCTGTCCTCTCCGCATAACCAGTGAAAGTTAACGGGATAATTGTGGAGAAAGTAGTTAGCAGGCAAAGCAGGTTGGATTACGTGTGTTGGTGGCGTAAGCTGGTGACAATTTCTCCCCTCCCCCCCCCCCCCCCCCCCCTTGCCACACACGCCATTCTGTGTGTAGATTTTTAGTAAGTGAACACTAAGCAATAATCAATCTCAGAGGCATAAAAACATAGCTGACAGTAAGTAGTACTGTGTTAGAGTTTGAAAATTGTATTTGGAGACAATGTTGGAATTCATTGCCTGAGATTCCTCTCCATCTAGATCGCGAACTGATCTCTGATCCTTTGACGTATGTACAGGTCAGGATGTCACGTTCTGATTGTTGACAATATTTTGACGTCTTGAAAACAACGCGTGCCAAAGTCGTTGAAGGTTCTTCAGGTGCAGACACACAGACATTTCGCGATATCAAGCCGATGGGAGAGGAAAGCAGGGAAATATGTGACAGTGCTATGCGAGCGTTTTAATGAAATTGACCGTAACTTGTTTGAAGTCCGTAAGACAGACTGGAATAAGTGAATTACCACTGTATAATTGAATAGTCTTATGAAGCGGCACTAGTGATTGTGAGCACGTAACTACTTGCAAGGAACCCCTCGAATGCGAAGTCACGAAAGGTCACTTATGCTTACGGTGTTCGACGCCGCACATATTGTCTTCAATGCAGTAATAATATTGGCTGCGAACGGAAACGGGGGGGGGGGGGGGGGGGGGGGTATCGAATGGTGATCAAAGCGTGTTGCTACGGAGCGTAGTTTACCTGCTTAGTCGACGAGTAACAACAAGGCTACAAGCCTTAGTGGCTTTGGTAGAAAGGAGAGCAATGGCAACGATAAAGCCTGGATGCATTGTTCTGTGTGTGGTGTCTTCCTTGTTTCTCCTCTGTGAACCGAGGTATTTAATTTGCTTGCACATTTCTTTTTCCTTGCATTTGTGCCTTGAGAATGGCAGGGTGTGCTCTTGTCGAAATATCGGCGGTGTTCGACGACGTCACCCGGCAGCAAACCCGTAAGTTATTTGAACATTCAATTCGCCGGGAAAAGTTAAGGTCTCACATTGTTTACCTCTACGGGGAGGAAATGTACCGTTACCTGCTGAGGTTGGATAAATTTCGCAGCAGTAGAGTAAGGTTGGAATGTGTATTATCGTTTTTATTGAAGTCTCGAAATCAGAGTGGTTCCAACGTTTGCTAAGGTTGTGCATCATATTAATTCTCCTGCCGCCAATCGCATCAAGCAACGTGCTGGCTTAGCTCTTGTTCGTGAAAGGATCCACTATACTCGCCGTCGATTAGATTTTGCTCCTAAGGAATTACTTCAGCTTCATTTAATGATGGCATCTAATGTTTCTGAATTTTCTTGGGATTGGGTGGACGGTGCCTCTTGGTCGCAGTCTGACTGGCAATCGCAACCTGTAACTGCTCGTCATTCGGCGAAGTTTGAACGTTTCCTTGGCTCAGTGTAATTCTAATTCTCGACGTTCTGTGATCAATCTCACGGAGAAAACGTTTGACGACGCAGCTTTGTCCGTGCTGGGGAAAGGTTTGAACTTCGCACCGACGCCTAAGAGTTTAGTTTGACAGTCGATTTTATTAGTTCTATCGAACAGGCTATTTATAAACTACCTTCAGAGGCTGCGGAAGTAGTTAGGAGGGAAGCTTGTGTGTTGACTGGGGCCCGTCCACCCAAGTGTAACATTACAACAGCTGAGCCGGCTGCTTTACGTTCACTTAGAATGGATCCTGATACTGTTATTTTACCTGCGGACAAGGGAAACGCCACCGTTTTGTTGAAGAGCACGATTACATTCAAAAGATGCAGCCTACTTTCTGATTCGGCGAATCGCAAAATCGGTGCTGACCCTACTGAGAGTGTTGAGAGAAAGACAAATAACCTCCTGAAGGAAAGTTCTTTGTCACAGGAGACTATCAAGAGTTTTAATTCTTACTGTGCTGTACCACTTAGATTATATGGCCTCCCTAAGGTCCATAAGGAGGCTGTCCCGTTGAGGCCTATTGTTTCTAATATTGGTGCTCCGACATATCGTGTAGCTAAACATCTTGCTAGTTTGTTGAGCCCACTAGTAGGCAGGTGTGAACACCACATTAAGAACTCTGCAGATTTCTTACGTCGATTGCAGGGATTGCGTTTGAATGACATATTTTAGTCAGTTTTGATGTGGTTTCTCTTTTCACTCGCGTTCCTCTGATTCGTTGCAGCTAATTGAGGTTAAGTTTGGTGTCGAGTTATCAAATTTGTTTCGACATGTGCTGACTTCCACTTTTTATTCAATGGTCAGTACTACGAACAGACTGAGTCGCAATGGGAAGCCAGTTGTCACCTATTGTGGCCAATTTGTTTATGGAGGACTTTGAGGAACGTGCATTGGAGTCAGCGACCTTGAAACCTGCGGTTTTTTTTTTTCAGATATGTGGACGATACTTTTGCTGTTTGGCCTCATGGTAGTGAGAATTTAAACCGGTTTTTGGAACATCTGAATTCAATCCACCTGAATATTCAGTTCACTATGGCGGTGGAAAAGAATGGATGCCTTCCCTTTCTTGATGTGTTGGTCAAAAGGAAGACTGATGGTACGTTGGGACATTCTGCTTATAGGAAGCCTACCCACACAGACTTTTATCTGCGAGCAGACAGTTGTCACCATCCAGCTCAGCGTGAAGGAGTACTTCGCACCTTGGTTCACAGGGCCCACGTTATCTCAGACCCTGAAAGTTTGGCAGCTATCACATCTCTAAGTCACCTTCTGTCAGAATGGTTATAGTGAGAGGCAGATCAAACGTGCGTTGCGCCATCAGCCTTCTGTGCAACGGTTGAGTGACGATAGCAATGAAGTGGCACCTAAGTCTACGGCCTTTTTGCCTTACGCAGGAAGCATTTCCAACAGGATTGGCCGTATTTTGCGGAAATATGATGTGAAATGTGTTTTTCGACCACCTAAGATTAAGGCCCTGTTGGCGTCCGTAAAAGATTATCTTGGTTTGCGTAAGGCTGGGGTCTATCTTATTCCTTGCAGTTGTGGCATGTCATATATTGGTCAGATAATCAGGACTGTGGAAGACCGGTGTATTGAACATAAGCGTCACACACGCATACAACAGCAGAGCAAATCCGCTATTGCGGAACTTTGCCTTGACACCGGTCATCCTATAGAATAAAACACGGAGATTCTGGCTTGCACGTCCAGCTATTGGGGTAGTGTTATTAAGTAAGCTGTTGAAATCCAACTATCAAGCAACCTTATTAACAGAGATGATTTTTTTTTTGGTTTGGTTTTGGGGCGCAAAACTGCTATGGTCATTAGCGCCCAGCCTGTGACTTAGGAAATAGTAAAAAAACGAAACTGAAAATCAGCAGCAATGGGAACAAAGTCATAAAATTGGAGAAACTAAAAGCAGAATGAAGGCTTAAAAATCCACTACAGAAAGGGGTTGGTTGTCCCCAAAAAAAAGCTTCAAATGACTGACGTCATTTCACTAGCACTAATAAACTGGAGAACGCGGTCGGCTGAGCGCGTGTCATCTGCTAAAATCGACGATAGATCAGGCGATAGCTGTAGACGGGCGCGTAACAGATTAAAATAGGGGCATTCAATTAAAAGGTCTTACCATCCACAGCTGTGGGGACAGAGTGGGGGAGGATCGCCGCTTAAAAGATGTCGATGGCTAAAAAGACAGTGCCCTATCCGGAGTCGAGTTAAAATTACCTCCTCCGGACGACGCGTTCGGGAGGAAGAAGTCCAAGCGCAAGGAAGAGCTTTCACTTCCCGCAATTTATTATTGGGAAGTGTTGACCAATGCGCATGCCATAAATGAGCAACTTTGCGACATAAACCACTCCGTAGATCGGTGAAGGGAAGCGATTGAATAGCTGGCCGAGGAAGAGAGACTGCAGCCTTGGCCGCTATATCGGCCGCCTCATTCCCACAGATACCAGCGTGTCCCGGGAGCCAGAGGAACGCCACCGAGACGCCCCCCAGATGGAGCAAGCGCAGACAGTCCTGAATCCGGTGGACCAGAGGGTGCACAGGGTAAAGAGCTTGGAGACTGAGGAGAGAGCTGAGAGAATCTGAGCAGATAACGTACTGTATCCGCCGATGGCGGCGGATGTAGTGGACAGCCTGGAGAACAGCGTAAAGCTCCGCAGTATACACCGAACACTGGTCGGGAAGCCGAAATTGATTTGGAGTGTCGCCAACAATATAGGCACTCCCTACACCTAACGATGTTTTCGAGCCGTCGGTGTAAATAAATGTGGCGTCCGTCATTTGTGCACATAGAGCAGCAAATGCCCGACGATAAACAAGTGCAGGGGTACCATCCTTGGGAAATCGACAAAGGTCACGGAGCAGGCAGATCTGGGGACGGAGCCAAGGCGGTGCTGTACCCGAAGTTGTCAAAAAGGTTTTAGGAAAGCGGAAGGAAAGAGAATGGAGCAGTTGACGGAAGCGGACTCCCGGGGGTAGTAGGGAGGAGGAGCGGCCAGCATACCCTACATCAAATGAGGCGTCGAAAAAAAGGGCATGGGCTGGATTAGCAGGCATGGAAGACAGATGGCTAGCATAACGACTTAGAAGGACCGCTCACCGATTGGACAACGGAGGTTCAGCAGTCTCAGCATAAAGGCTTTCCACAGGGCTAGTGTAAAAAGCTTCAGACACTAAACGTAATCCACGGTGGTGGATAGAGTCGAGACGCCGAAGAATAGACGGCCGAGCAGAGGAGTAGACTATGCTTCCATAATCCAATTTCGAGGGCACTAAGGCGCGATAGAGGCGGAGAAGGACCACTCTGTCCGCTCCCCAGGAGGTTCCATTCAGGACACGGAGGGTGTTAAGCGATCGCAGACAGCGAGCCGAAAGATAGGAAACTTGGGAGGACCAGCACAGTTTTCTGTCAAACGTAAGACCCAAGAATTTAGCGACGTCTGAAAACGGAAGGTTGACAGGTCCTAGATGTAAGGAGGGCGGAAGAAACTCCTTACGTCGCCAAAAATTAACACAAACTGTCTTACTGGGAGAGAAACGGAAGCCTGTTTCGATGCTCCAAGAATGGAGGCGATCGAGACATCCTTGAAGACGTCGTTCAAGAAGGCTGGTCCGTTGAGAGCTGTAGTAGATCGCAAAATCATCCACAAAGAGGGAGCCCGAGACATCGGGAAGGAGACAATCCATAATTGGATTTATAGCGATGGCAAACAGTACAACACTCAGCACGGAGCCCTGGGGTACACCGTTTTCTTGGGAGAAAGTGCGGGAGAGAGTAGTGTTCACCCGCACCCTAAATGTGCGCTCTGCCATAAATTCGCGAAGAAAAAGGGGCAGCCGGCCTCGAAAGCCCCAAGAGAACAGTGTGCGGAGGATGCCTGTCCTCCAACAGGTATCGTATGCTCGCTCCAGATCAAAAAATATTGCTACCGTTTGGCGTTTCCGGAGAAAATTGTTCATGATATAAGTGGAGAGAGCAACAAGATGGTCAACTGCAGAACGATGCTTTCGGAATCCGCATTGGGCAGGTGTTAAAAGACTGCGGGATTCCAGCCACCACGCTAAACGGTAATTCACCATACGCTCCAAAACCTTACAGACTACTCGTGAGAGAAATGGGGCGATAGCTAGAGGGGAGATGTTTGTCCTTTCCAGGTTTCGGAACAGGAACGACGATAGCTTCCCGCCATCGTCTGGGAAAAGTACTGTCGGTCCAAATTCGATTATAAAGGCGAAGGAGGTAACGCAGACTATGGGTTGATAAATGCAGCAACATTTGGACGTGGATACCATCTGGTCCTGGGGCGGAGGAGCGAGAAGAAGAGAGTGCATGTTGGAGTTCCCGCAAGGAGAAAACAGTATTGCAGCTTTCGCGATTTTGAGAGGAGAAAGCAAGAGGTCGCACTTCCGCTGCACGTTTCTTCGGGAGAAACGCTGGCGGGTAATTTGAAGAGCTCGAAATCTCGGCAAAGTGCTGACCCAACGAGTTAGAAATGGCGACGGGGTCCACTAATGTGTCATGCGCGACAGTGAGCCCAGAGACCGGGGAGAAACCAGGCGCGCCTGAGAACCGTCGAAGCCGACTCCAAACTTCCGAGGCGGGAGTGAAGGTGTTAAATGAGCTAATAAAGAAATTCCAGCTTGCCTTCTTGCTATCGCGGATGACACGACGGCATCGCGCTCGTAGCTGCTTATAGCGGATACAGTTGGCCAAAGTAGGATGGTGGCGGAAAACGCGGAGAGCACGTCGCCGCTCACGTAGTGCATCACGGCATGCCTCGTTCCACCAAGGAACTGGGGGGCGCCGGGGCAATTCGGAGGTGCGTGGTATTGAATGTTCCGCAGCTGTAAGAATAACGTCGGTAATATGTGTGACCTCATCGTCGACGCTGTGAAAGTGACTGTCATCGAATGTCGCTAGAGACGAAAAAAGTGTCCAATCGGCTTGGGCAAACTCCCAGCGTCGCGGGCGCATGTAGGGCAGTTGAGGCTGCAGTCTAAGGACACATGGAAAGTGGTCACTCGAGTGTGTATCATCAAGGGCGAACCATTCGAAGCGCCAAGCTAGCGGAACAGTACCGACCGCAAGGTCCAAACGAGATAAATTTGTCGTGGAGGCAGACAAAAATGTAGGGACCCCAGTGTTGAGGCAAACTAGATCTGCTTGGTGGAAGACGTCTAGCAATAGTGGACCACGTGGAGAAGGATGTGGAGATCCCCAAAGCGGGTGGTGGGCATTAAAGTCCCCAACCAGCAAATATGGGGGTGGAAGCTGACCAAGAAGATGAAGGAGATCAGCTCGTGCCATTGGTGTGGACGATGGAATGTATACAGTACAAAGAGAAAACGTGTATCCGGAAAGGGAAAGACGGACGGCGACAGCTTGGAAGGAAGTGTTTAAATGGATTGGGTGATAATGGACAGTTTCATGGAGAAGAATCATGAGTCCTCCGTGTGCTGGAGTGCCTTCAACAGAGGGGTGATCATATCGGACGGACTGAAAATGAGGGAGAACAAAGCGGTCATGGGGACGCAGCTTTGTTTCCTGAAGACAGAATATGACCGGCGAGTAGGATTGTAAGATGATCGACAATTCATCCCGATTGGCTCGAATACCGCGGATATTCCAGTGGATAATGGACATAGGGTGAACAGAAAATTGAGGAATGCGACCAAGGTCGCTGTCAACTCAACGACTGCTCTGAGCTTGCGACCGACAGCATGGAATGGCATTCAGCCGAAGGCAGAAGATCCTGATCCATAGGTTGGAGCAGCTCCTGCCACCAGCGACCGGCCAGTTGATCGGCCGCCAGCAGTGCGCCTCGGCGACACAGAAGACGGCCGAGGGCGACTTCCGCCAGGTGGTGCTGTAGATGGGACACGCCTTGGCGGAGAAGGAGAGGAACTGGGTTTCTTTGTAGCCTTCTTGGAAGTATGATGTTTAGAGGAAGGAGGAACCGATGGTTGGGAAGTTGCCGTACGTAAAAACTCTTCACGAGTATGCTCTTTTTTCGAAGTCTTGGTGTCTGACTTTTGGGCTCGAGATTTAGCAGAACTCGACGAATGGTGAGCCAGAGAGTGGGCAGGCGAAAGTGGTGAGGTTGAACGGGCGATCTTTGCGCTGGCCGATCTGACGACCGTGGCACTAAAGGTGAGGTCGCAAGTCTGCGTGGCCGCCTCCTTTGTTGGCCGAGGAGAAGCAAGGACTGTGCTGTAGTTTCCTTTCTGAGGCACGGTGGGCTGTCGACTGGCGAATAATTTTCGAGCAGCAAAGGTCGACACCTTTTCCTTCACCCTAATTTCCTGGATGAGTTTTTCGTCCTTAAAAACGGGGCAATCTCGAGAGGAAGCGGCGTGGTCACCCATACAGTTGATGCAGCGAGGGGATGGAGGTGGACAAGCACCCTCATGGGCATCCCTGCCACACGTAACACATTTGACCGGATTGGAACTGGACTGGCTGGTGTGATTGAACCGCTGGCACCGATAGCAACGCGTAGGGTTCGGGACGTAAGGGCGAACGGAAATTATCTCATAGCCTGCTTTGATTTTCGATGGTAGTTGAACTTTGTCAAATGTCAAGAAGACAGTGCGGGTTGGACTGATTTTCGTGTCAACCCTTTTCATAACCCTATGAACAGCCGTTACGCCCTGGTCAGACAGGTAGTGCTGAATTTCTTCGTCAGACAGTCCATCGAGGGAGCGTGTATAAACTACTCCACGCGAGGAATTTAAGGTACGGTGCGGTTCCACCCGGACAGGGAAGGTGTGTAGTAGTGACGTACGCAGCAATTTTTGTGCCTGGAGGGCACTGACTGTTTCTAACAACAGGGTGCCATTCCGTAATCTGGAACAAGACTTTACAGGACCTGCAATTGCGTCGACACCTTTCTGAATAATGAAAGGGTTGACCGTGGAGAAGTCGTGACCTTCGTCAGACCGAGAAACAACAAGGAACTGTGGCACGATGGAAGAACTGACTGTGGTTGAGACTCAGTGAACTTACGTTTGTGAGCAGACATAGTGGAAGGTGAGGAAACCATTGCGGAAGAATCCCCCATGATTACCGGCGTCTCCGATGGCCGCGCTCCTCCATTGTGGGGGCCCTCTCTGAGGGCACTCCCGCCTTAGGTGATTGTTCACACCTCAGGTCACACCTCCCGACAAACTGACGGAGGGACCAATCGGCACTTTCGGAAGGTATCAGCTCGGGTAATCACCCCTCCCTGGGCCTGGCCGTTACCAGGGGGTACGTACGTGTCCTACCTGTCTACCCGGGGCGGGGAATTACGCGTTACCCCGTCACCGGCTACGCATGGAAGTGCGTGGGTTGGCCTTCAGACACGCACAGGGAGGAAGAAAGAGAAAGGGAAAGGAAAGAAGAGAGGTCTCAAACGCCGCAGCGGAGAAGGTAGAGAGAAGAGGTAAGGAAAAGAGAAGGATGAAGACTTACAAGCAAGGAAGGAAGGCGAAGAATGTATATTTACAAGCGTCCGTCTCCAGACGTAGGCACAAACCATAACCCCAGAGAAAGGGAAAGAAAGAGCCAGAATTGAAGGGGGGGGGGCGAAGATGGGGGATGGGGAAGGATGCGGAAAGGGAAGGTATGAAGCCCGGAAAGGAAGGAAGGCCACATCAGCTCGGGGTCCCGTGCTCGCTACGCACGTATCCACAAAAGATTTGTGGATCCCCTGGGGGGGGGGGGACAGAGATGATGGATTTTGTTTAAATGCTGCTTGGAATCCGGCTCTGTCTCATCAAAAAACAGAGGGACAAAATTAGTGCTACCTCACCTGTTGATTAATAGTAACTATCGATATTTCTGATGTTGGTTATCTTTGTTTGTGTTGACACTTGTTCTGTGTGTTGTGTCTCTTGTTTCTCCTCTGTGAACCGAGGTATTAAATTTGCTTGCACATTTCTTTTCCTTGCATTTGTGCCTTGAGAATGGCAGGGTGTGCTCTTGTTGTCGAACACCGCCGATATTTCGACGTCAACCGGCAGCAAACCCGTAAGTTATTTGGATGCATTATATTTACAACCGTTGACGAAGGTAGCATTTCATCAGAAATGAATCCAAGGGATTTTGCAGAGTGAGAAAGAAGCGGCATCGCTTCCTCAAAATGAGTCAGTGGAATGTGTGGTGTTGCACACGCTCGACTATCCGGGCGGTGTACTTGAGAAGTGTAGTGATGACAATACGCGCTTAAAGTGACATTGAAGCTGGTGTCTAGTTATGTATTTCACCTTTGACAAGGAGCCACAAATCCCGTTTACAGTCAAACGTAGTAAAGGACAATCTTTGTTCAAGGAGCGGGTACTGATCATAATTACGTACAAGGAAGATCCTCCGCAGCATACTAAAAAAATCGATTACGATCAGATTTCTGACACTCAGCATCAATATGACTGAAGTGCATAAGAAAACTGTACATATTCAAGAGGGGCAAACCGCACTTGTTACAAAAACTGGTGTTTGCGTGTTTCAAGGATGCTCCATGCAATTTCAGGGCTGTGCATGAGTGACCTACGTTATGCACAATAAACTGCGCGCATCAGTTTACAGTGATTTCTATGGAAGCAGAGGATGGTTGCGTAACTTCGAACAGTGCCACACAACTGGAAGACTTAAGATAACGAAATTTCAAACAAAGCGGCAAGTTAATCATGCACAGCGAACAGCGGAATCGGCCTGATAATTTGTAGATGAGAAACTTATTCCATCGTTCAGTAAGAAATTGATTTCCATCTCCGACCAAACGGGATTTGAAGACTAAATGCGTCTAGAAAGAACATTGGAAATTAGAGGTGCCAAGATACTTTTATTAATATAAACTGACGTCAGTGTCAACACATTTGCATACTGTTATGCCGACTGTTAATCCGGATGGTAAATTGCCTGGAAAATTATTGTGCTGCAGTAAGTTGGAGGTGCGCTGAGTTTTACAATTATTGCACGTGTGCGTGATCATTCATGGGCAGTAGGGAATATTTACGTCACACGAAGCGAGAGTGGGAAAATGGGTCCAAGAGAACTGCGACTATGGCGTGAGTACTGCTTTTGGCCAATAGCTGATCAAAATAACTTTTTTCCCTTTCATTCCTGGAATGTGTGTAGAAATCTTATACTTTCTGAAATGTCTATGACGTTGAATTTTTCCAGTGGTTGCAGGTAGTATTATTCGCAGCCTTTGGATATGTGGTGTCACCGCCAGACACCACACTTGCTAAGTGGTAGCCTTTAAATCGGCCGCGGTCCGTTAGTATACGTCGCACCTGCGTGTCGCCACTATCAGTGATTGCAGACCGAGCGCCGCCACACGGCAGGTCTAGAGACCTCTTAGCACTCGCCCCAGTTGTACAGCCGACTTTGCTAGCGATGATTCACTGCCTACTTACGTTCTCATATGCCGAGACGATAGTTTAGCATAGCCTTCAGCTAAGTCATTTGCTACGACCTAGCAAGGCGCCATTATCAGTTACTATTGATATTGTGAATCATGTACCGTCAAGAGCGACGTTCACCATTAATGGATTGAAGTTAAGTATTCCCCAGCTACGTCCGTTTTTCTAAATTCTAATTTCCTTGTCCTGTTCCAGACCTCACGCCAGCCTTCGTGAGCTAAAACGCGTGTATTTCGGCCTCCTCTAGTAACACGGTGTTGACTCTCCTGCCAACCACAACAGGATATGTCTTCTCCGTGCCCATAGAACATAATCGTACTCTCCGCCGTAAAGGGTAGCCAATTTCACGAGAAGCTCACATGCCATCACATTCAATCAGTACTCTTAACCGCATTACACCAATGTGATTCTACATGCATCAGACCTAGCTGGAAGTACTGCACGGTGTACAACTTCTGAAGAGTCCGCCTTCGATCACCTTTTGATCACTGTGGCGCCCAATTTTTCTTTATTCATGGTGTAACTTATTGGTTTGTTCTTAAGGCTCGCTGTTTAGGCGAGAACTCCAGGAGCGGGGGGCGGGGAGTGTCCCGATCTAACGTTAAACCTGCTAATAACATACTAAATTACTGAAGTGCACTTTCTTGTAGCTAGACGAGAAAGGGGCACCATAATTGGTGGGATCCCATTTAGGCAGTGTGCAGTTCAGCCCTTTAATTACGCTCTACACAGAGACATTAAATGCAGTCTTTCAGAGGCATCAGTAATAACGCCAGTGAAATGAAACTCCAGACTTCCAAAAGGAATTTTCACCTCTACGTAGTGGATTTGAGATGCACCTTACAATTCAGAAGACCACAATAAAGTGATTCTTAGATATATTTAGCTATCTTAGATGGTCATAATGACCGATTTTTGCGTTTCCAAAAAATGCCTCATTAAGTTAGTAAAATATTTGTTAACAGCATGAAACTACAGAATGGTATTTTCACCCTGCAGCGGAGTGTGTATTGTTATGAAGCTTCCTGGTACATTAAAACTGTGTACCGGACCAAGACTAAGTCGGGAACTTTGCCTTTGACGGGTAGCGGCTCTACCGACTCAGCTGCACAAGCGCGCCTAACAACCCGTCCCCACAGCTTTACTTCCGCCAATACCTTCTGTGAAGTTTAAGAGGTAAGAGATGAATGTTTGGGCAGTTCAATCCGTAGAGCAAGAGGCAAAGCTCACGAGTTCCAGTCTCGCTCCAGCACACAGACTTCATGTCCCAGGAAGTTTCACATAAAAATCAATTACCTATTAACTTACGTACTTCACTAAGACTGGTTTTTATTGTGAGATTTAAGGAATGTATCAAATACTCTAATGACACTAACCACTGGAAGCTAGCTGATACATATGATTGTTATACTAGTATCGTGATAGCATTTTGAAGCGATTCCTGTAAAATAATGTATTTAAGCACCGAAGCAAAAATTCAGACACCTTCCCTGGCAACACAGGACGCAGAGGAAATCAGATCAAGCTCAGCAGTTTAGTGTAATCTCAACTTATGGAGACCACTAATATTGCAGAATATATTGCCGCACTACCAAACCAATTTTTACATACAATGTTAGCTGGGTGGTCTACATAGGGATGTAGCTGTTTATGAGCTGCTGAACAGAGTCCCACCCTGGACACTGATGCAGTTAGTGCAGTGCTATCATCCAGGCTGAGTCTGATAAACTTTGGCACCTTTGAACTGTGGACTATTTTGAGGACTCTACTGTGACTGCTGGTGCTTTACATAGAGGGACTACAGTTCGCATCTAGGAACTTGAAAGTACTCTTCCATCATCACGAGTGAAAGCGCTTTCTGCATGCCCAAGATACACCTTGTGAAAGTGGCTGCCCTACTTGCAGTCTAGGTGATCACATGCACCCTAGTGACCCATTTCTGAAGTTGTTAGATGTCTTTGACAGTGACCATGAATGAAAATGTCGAAACAGCTGATGGACAATAGGTTGGATAAAAGGCTAATTTGTCATCCAATACCATCCCTCTGCAGCACCTAAATTTTTAGGGTTTTAGAGGGTGAAAGTAAGCGTGTAGTAGATTACAAGTAGTTACTCCTTGGAGCTGGTGCAGCTCACTGGACTCATTCAGAACAAATGCAGTTCAAATTCCTGTCCACCTATCCAGATTTACGTATTCCATCATTTCCCTAAATCGCTGAAGGTGAATGCTACTATGCGACAAAATTGGCCATCTTTGAACAATGGGCTGTTAGGAGGGCTCTGCAACGAAGAATCAAATATCTGTATCAGATAATGGAGAGTTATGTCAGAGGCTAAACAGGACTTCATAGATTAAAGAAAATTTTAATAAATACTATTAAGGAAACACTCGGTACACAGAAGAGATGAAAGCCAAATCTTTTGATACTATGGAATAATGAACTGAGGCAAGCTGTAATGAAAAGAATTTTATTTAATTTAGGTTAACAGAAAGGAACTGGAAGACATGATACAGTATAAAAAGCGAAAAGCAATAGCTTGAAAACTTGCTAGACAAGCACACAGAGATTGCTGAGAAAGAGCTGTTAACAGACTAGAATGTGATGTAACTAGAAATCGAAAGTTTTGACTGAAAATATTGAAAAATTTACATTATGAAACCAAAGTAAGTGGAGATGGGTGTAACAGAAGGAAAGTATTATTAGCACTTATCAGTCAAGGATGATCCTGCTGTCGCCAGAATAGAAGGAGCATCGGCACAAGCAAGAGGAAGTGTGATATTGTGATGAGCAACAGCAGGCAGGCAGGCAGGCAGGCAGGCAGTTCTTTTTCTCGGCTTTCCAGATTGATAGGAGCAGCTATCGTTGAGCTATTTTTGGAACTCACAAACAAAATGACTTGTTGATTTTTAATAACTGTACTTTGAAGATGAAGTAGAACGTGATTCAGTGGAAGATACCACTACTAGGTAATTGCAAAATGGCCAATAATTTTGGAATGTCCACTTAGCGAGTAGTCTGTGCTCCGTCTGTTCCCGATTAGTATTACCAGCCGGTTACTAAACGCTGGCCAGGAATCATGCAAATGGCAACCTACAAACACTACAAAACAATGGAGCAACAACAATCCTGAATAGGAAGGAGGACCTAAAACTATGGAAAAATGATATCGTTAGAGGAGGAACTAGATATGACAAATTTCAGGCGATAAATAAGTGGGAACGACTTAGTCGAATCTCTTCGTTGTAACGAGAATGCAGCAACGAGAACTCTAGGAATGTGCTGCAGATGCAGCGCCTCAATATATGACCAACAAGGACTTTACCTGTTTGGCAACGAAGTTCAAATCGTGATATAAAATTCGTCAATGGCACGTCACGAAATACATCTCCAACAAGGACGTAGAAAAAAAAAAATTGAAGATTTACCTGAAGTGTCGGCTCTTTTCAGCACAGAAATGCCTTTACTTGTGATCAAATTGCGATTATGTGATCAATACCGATCGAAAAGGAAGCGAGTATAGGGCGAACATTCGACGCACGTTATCACGTAAGGGAGAGAAACGAAACCTTGTGGAAGCTTGTAGTAAAAAAACTAACCTTCGTAAAGGCGCAATATACCATCGCAGCCTCTGGTAAAGTGTTGCCTAAGGTTTCCATGTGTTTATAAGAAACGAATGTTACATTTAGTCCTTGGGTTATTGAAGTCAATCGCTTAACAGACTCGTTGAAAAATATTTACATTACTTGCTCCAGATCCAGGAGAGTGACAAACGCGATTTACAGCACGTTTCTTGAGAAAGTTTAAAAACCATACACTGCTGACAAGTTTTGTCAAATATTGGATTCGTGGGGTGGACTAACTAATACTTCAATGTCTGACACAAAGTTATTTCTGCAGTAGATGAAGGATATGAGGTGCGACAATAAAGTAATGAGACTTATTTTGTTCGCAAGATGTGGCAACCCTGCAGGCTTGCATATGCACAATTTCTTTGACCTTGGTGTATAGGCTGCTTCAAGCAGAACATCGATGCAACTGCTCAGTCGTGAGTTGTGCTGTAATAACTTAGTGCATGTTTGTGTCTCATCACGGAAATGGAACCTCATAATATTGCGCAACGGTATGCCATTTCTTTTTGCCTTAAATTGGGTGAAAACGCCACGACAACTTATGGTAAGTTTCAGAAGGATTTTGGAGAGCTTATGTCAAGTGTTCAAGTTTTTCATGGCATAAAATGTTTAGTGAAGGCAGAACGAATGTTGAAGATGAAGACCGCAGTGGACGAGCATCAACCTCACGGACGGATGTCAACTTGGCTAGGTTGCGTGAACTCGTACAATCAGATCGAAGATTATCCATGAAAATGATTGCAGAAGAACTGAACATCAATCGAGAAACGGTTCTTCTAATAATAACAACTGAATATCTTGGTTTGAGAAAGGTTTGTGCAGAAATGGTCCCCAAAAATCTCACAACAGCGAGAAACACGGACAAATGTGGCAGCCAATCTGCTAGAGCGAACGGAAATCAATTGAGAATTGTTGGTTGGTTGTTTGAGGTTTAAGGGATCAAACAGCAAGGTCATCAGTCCCTTGTTTCAAATATACTCCATTCTGCTAACGGGACATCTCAGAAAAGTCAGAACAATAAAACGGAAAAAGGGAAAAACGTAAAAGGGCAGTCACGTTGTCATAGTAAAAAACAAATGAGGGAAGTCGGCAAGAGAACGAACCCAACACTATGCTGAAGCAGCATAGGCAAGACCAACTGTGACTTAAAAGATACAACTGCTATAATGCAGAAAGTACGTGTGGGAATAGAAAGACTAACCAAGCCTTAAAAAAAGGGGTAAAAACAGAGTAAAAGGGGAAGAAAAGAGGATTCCGGTCAGGGAGGTGAATCGGGAATCTCTGAACACTGCCTACAGCGGGAGACACCCAAACACTCACCGCCCTGCCCCAACACCAGAGAGATTAAAAACCTTAAAACTGAGAATAAAAACCACTCTCCCGCAGGAAACCGAGAACCAGAGAGACCATCCGGGAATCGTCAGCCAACATCAAAGTGTGGGGGAGTCTCTACTTAGCACGCAGAGCCAAAAGAAGGGGGCATTCAACCAAAATGTGGGCTTCTGACTGGAAGGCTCCACAACCACATAGTGGGGGTGGCTCATCACGCAAAAGAAAACCATGGGTCAGCCTGGTATGGCCAATGCGGAGACGACACAGTGTGGTCGAGTCCTTTCGGGAGAGGCGAAAGGAAGAACGCCATGGGACTGGTGTCACCTTAATTGCACGAAGTTTATTAGACAGTGGAGTAGCCTCCCAAGAATTGGCCCATGACTGTGCGAAGTGGGATTTGATGTGAAGTCGTAAATCGGCTGCAGGAGGGGTTACAGAAAACGGGGGATAAGTAACTGCTCCCCCAGCCAAACGATCAGCGAGCTCATTACCCGGAATACCCACATGGCCAGGGACCCATAGGAAGTCAATGGAACAAGCAGCACGGTGAATATTAGCGAGATGGTCATGGATGGCAGAGACCAAGGGATGGCGCGAAAAACACCGGTCAATAGCAAGAAGCGGTTGTGTGGGGATTGTTTAATAAAGGTAAGGGCCCGGGAAATTGCCATCAATTCCGCAGTAAACACCCCACATGTAGGTGGCAGCAGATGATTTTCCGTTCCAACAGAGGACGTGAAGGCATACCCAACATGATCAGCAGATTTAGAGCCATCAGTGTAAAAAACAACAGCATCCCGAAACTCCCATAAAATTTGGCGGAAAAAGGAACGGAACACCACCGGGGGGATGGAATCTTTCGGACCGCGGCGGAGATCCATCCGAATTCGAGGCCGAGGAACTAACCAAGGAGGGGTGGAAGGGAGGGAGCGAGGAAGACCAGACAAAGAAGGAAGCTGAAAATCATGGTAAAGAGACGCAAGGCGCAGCCCAACCGGTAAACCCGCCCGAGGGCGGGAGTCGGGTGGGCGACGTCCATGGTCTGGGAACAGGATAGAATAGGAAGGATGAGTGGGAGAAGAACGGATAGTAAGGGCATAAGACACCAAAAGCTGGGACCGCCGAACAGAAAGGGGGGGGGGGGATCCCAGCTTCAACCAGGAGACTCAATAGGGCTAGTAGGGAAGGCACCGGTGGCCAAACGGATACCACGATGGTGGACTGGATCCAGCACGTGCAGTGTGGAAGGAGCAGCTGAACCATAAACTTGACAACCATAGTCCAAACGAGACAGAACTAGAGCACGATAAAGACGGAGGAGGAGGGAACGGCCCGCTCCCCAAGAGGAGTGGGCAAGGAAGCAAAGGACATTGAGTTTACAGAAACATCCTACCTTCAGGAGTCTGATATGGGGCAGCCAAGTGAGCTTGTTGTCGAAAAGAAGTCCCAGGAAACGAAACTGTGGAACCACAGGCAATCGTTGTGCAGTGAGATAGAGCTCTGGATCAGGGTGGATCGTAGTACGGCGACAGAAGTGGACCACCCGCGATTTTAAAGGAGAGAATTGAAACCCGTGTGAGAGGGTCCATGCAGAGGCACGCCGTATAGCCACCTGGAGCTGCCGTTCTGCAGATGCCATCGAGGAGGAACTAACCCAAATGCAGATATCATCCACATACAGGGCAGGGGCGACCAAGGGACCGACAGAGGCCACAAGTCCATTGATAGCAGTGAGGAAAAGAAGGACGCTCAAGACAGAACCCTGTGGGATGCCCGTCTCCTGGGTCCGTGGAGAACTAAATGCAGTACCAACTCTAACTCTGAATGACCGATGGACCAGGAACTGGCGGATAAAAATCGGGAGTAGGCCCCGAAGACCCCACTGATGAAGGGTTAGTAAGATGTGATGGCGCCAGGCCGTGTCATAGGCCTTGCGAAGGTCAAAAAACACAGCAACCAAATGGCGGCGCTGGGAAAAAGCCTGCCGAACTGCGGATTCCAAGCGAAATAAATGATCGATTGGAGATCGTCCCTCTCGAAAGCCACACTGGTAAGGGGACAATAGATCCCGAGATTCGAGGACCCAAGTGAGCCGACGGGCTACCATCCGTTCAGGTAACTTACAAACAACATTGGTCAAACTAATTGGCCGATAGCTGTCAACAGATAGGGGGTCCTTACCAGGCTTAAGGACAGGAACCACAATGCTATCCCTCCACTGAGAAGGGAAGTCACCCTGGAGCCAGAAACGGTTAAACACCCGAAGAAGATGTTGCCGTTGTGGAGCACTGAGATGTTGAAGCAGTTGGTTATGAATGGAATCTGGGCCAGGGGCCGTATCATGAGAAGAAGATAGAGCAGAAAGAAATTCCCATTCAGTAAAAGGTTCGTTGTAAGATTATGACTCAAGTGGTGAAACATAAGGTGAGAGCTTCAGCCTGCTGTTTTTGATGAAGGAAAGCAGCTGGATAGGAGGCTGACGCTGATGCCACTGCAAAATGAGTCGCAAGATGTTCTGCGGTAACTAATGGGTCCTTACAAATGCCATCTGGGAGGTGAAGGCCTGGGATGGTGGACTGCCGATGGCAACCTTGGAGAGAGCGAAGTGTAGCCCAGTGGAACCAAGGGAAGAAACGAATCGTTCCCAACATATCCGCTTGCTCTGTTTGATTAAATAACGGGCTTTAGCGCGATGGCGTTTAAAGGTAGTAAGGCTGGCTACAGATGGGTGCCTCTTAAAGTGTTGCAAAGCTCGACGGCGATCACGAATGGCAATGGCCGTACTCCACCACAGGATTTGCCGGCGACGAAATGGTCCAGATGAGCGCGGGACAGCAAGGTTAGCAGCGCGAACAATCGCGTCAGACACGTCACGTAGGACGTCATCAATACAACCCGACAAAGAGGGAGAAAACTCGACCTGTGCAGTGTATAGAGGCCAATCGGCGCGGTGGAAAGACCAACGAGGTAACCTGTCCATCGGGGAGCGGGAAGGGAGCGTGATAATCAACGGGAAATGGTCACTATCACAAAGGTCGTCGTGTGGCGACCAGTGTAATGAAGGGAGGAGAGAGGGAGAAGAAAGAGAAAGATCAATGGCAGAAATGGTACCATGACCGGCACTGAAATGAGTAGGGGAGCCATCATTAAGAAGGCACAGGTCGTCGTCTGCAATAAATTGGTCTATAAGAAGACCTCGTCTAGATGGAAAGGCACTGCCCCACAAAGGATGATTAGCATTAAAATCCCCAAGGAGGAGGAAGGGAGGAGGAAGTTGCTGAAGAAGGGTGGTTAAGGCAGCAGGTGTAAGAGTCCTGTCAGGAGGGAGAAAGATTGCAAACTGACTGCAGAGTCTAAGTGGAGCCTAACAGCAACCGCTTCCAATGTAGTTTGGAGAGGAATCCACGTGCTAGCAATGTCTGTACGGACCAACGTACAAACGCCACCAGAAGCCCGCGAGGGTCCGACCCGATTTCGACAGAAAACACTGAACCCACGGAGGGTCGGTGAGTATCAGTAAAATGAGATTCCTGGAGAACCACACAAGCTGCAGAGTAGGACGAAAGAAGGGATTTCAATTCCGGAAGGTGACTATAGTATCCACTACAATTCCATTGGAGAACCACAGAGAGATGGTTTAAATGAGGGCTGAACCCGCTAAATCCAGTCATACCGCCGGGTCCCCACCCGTCACCTACAAGGAGGGGGGCGACATCCATGAACGACAGGTCAGAATCCGGTTGTGAAGTCGGGGAAGGGACCTCCGGTGACACCAGAGGCTCTTTGTCCCGGGACTTATGTTTCTTCTTCTTTTCAGGCTGAGATCGAGGAGGGATGTGTGGCATAAAGGAGCCAGCTGCAGCAAGATCAGGAACAGAAAGAGACCGGGCGACCTGGGGGCCGACAGACCGCGGCTCTCGCGGGCGCCGCGCGGCAGCAGGCCTTTGACCTGGAAGGTGCCGGGAAGGGGCATCCCGGGAGAGGCGCCCTTGACCGGCAGACGCCGAAGGAGTGGGACACTTCTCCGGCTGGGGAGTGGGAGCAGCGCCCATAGGAGAAGGTGTGGGAGCCGCAGGGGAGGGGGGGAGGAGAGGGGTCCGGGATGGGTTGGTTGGTTGGTTGTTTGAGGTTTAAGGGACCAAACAGCGAGGTCATCAGTCCCTTGTTTCAAATATACTCCATTCTGCTAACGGGACATCTCAGAAAAGTCAGAACAATAAAACGGAAAAAGGGAAAAAACGTAAAGGGCAGTCACGTTGTCATTGGTAAAAACAAATGAGGGAAGTCGGCAAGAGAACGAACCCAACACTATGCTGAAGCAGCATAGGCAAGACCACCTGTGACTTAAAAGGTACAACTGCTATAATGCAGAAAATACGTATGGGAATAAAAAGACTAACCAAGCCTTAAAAAAGGGTAAAAAGAGTAAAAGGGGAAGAAAAGAGGATTCCGGTCAGGGAGGTGAATTGGGAATCTCTAAACACTGTCTACAGTGGGAGACACCCAAACACTCACCGCCCTGCCCCAACACCAGAGAGATTAAAAACCTTAAAACTGAGAATAAAAACCACTCTCCCGCAGGAAACCGAGAACCAGAGAGACCATCCGGGAATCGTCAGCCAACATCAAAGGTAAAGTGTGGAGGAGTCTGTACTTAGTACGCAGAGCCAAAAGAAGGGGGCATTCAACCAAAATGTGGGCCACTGACTGGAAGGCTCCACAACCACATAGCGGGGGTGGCTCATCACGCAAAAGAAAACCATGGGTCAGCCTGGTATGACCAATGCGGAGACGACACAGTGTGGTCGAGTCCTTTCGGGAGAGGCGAAAGGAAGAACGCCATGGGCCTGGTGTCACCTTAATTGCACGAAGTTTATTAGACAGTGGAGTAGCCTCCCAAGAATTGGCCCATGACTGCGCGAAGTGGGATTTGATGTGAAGCCGTAAATCCGCTGCAGGAGGGGTTACAGGAAACGGGGGGTAAGTAACTGCTCCCCCAGCCAAACGATCAGCGAGCTCATTTCCCGGGATACCCACATGGCCAGGGACCCATAGGAAGTCAATGGAACAAGCAGCACGGTGAATATCAGCGAGATGGTCATGGATGGCAGAGACCAAGGGATGGCGCGAAAAACACCGGTCAATAGCAAGAAGGCCACTCATCGAGTCCGTACATAACAAAACGCGGTTGTGTTGGGATTGTTTAATAAAAGTAAGGGCCCGGGAAATTGCCATCAATTCCGCAGTAAACACCCCACATGTAGGTGGCAGCAGATGATTTTCCGTTCCAACAGAGGACGTGAAGGCATACCCAACATGATCAGCAGATTTAGAGCCATCAGTGTAAAAAACAACAGCATCCCGAAACTCCCATAAAATTTTGCGGAAAAAGGAACGGAACACCACCGGGGGGATGGAATCTTTCGGACCGCGGCGGAGATCCATCCGAATTCGAGGCCGAGGAACTAACCAAGGAGGGGTGGAGGGGAGGGAGCGAGGAAGACAGGACAAAGAAGGAAGCTGAAAATCATGGTAAAGAGACGCAAGGCGCAGCCCAACCGGTAAACCCGCCCGAGGGCGGGAGTCGGGTGGGCGACGTCCATGGTCTGGGAACAGGATAGAATAGGAAGGATGAGAGGGAGAAGAACGGATAGTGAGGGCATAAGACACCAGAAGCTGGGACCGCCGAACAGAAAGGGGTGGGATCCCAGCTTCAACCAGGAGACTATCAACAGGACTAGTAGGGAAGGCACCGGTGGCCAAACGGATACCACGATGGTGGACTGGATCCAGCACGTGCAGTGTGGAAGGAGCAGCTGAACCATAAACTTGACAACCATAGTCCAAGCGAGACAGAACTAGAGCACGATAAAGACGGAGGAGGAGAGAACGGTCCGCACCCCAAGAGGAGTGGGCAAGGAAGCGAAGGACATTGAGTTTACGTAAACATCCTACCTTCAGGAGTCTGATATGGGGCAACCAAGTGAGCTTGTTGTCGAAAAGAAGACCCAGGAAACGAAACTGTGAAACCACAGGCAATCGTTGTGCAGCGAGATAGAGCTCTGGATCAGGGTGGACCGTAGTACGGCGACAGAAGTGGACCACCCGCGATTTTAAAGGAGAGAATTGAAACCCGTGTGAGAGGGTCCATGCAGAGGCACGCCGTATAGCCACCTGGAGCTGCCGTTCTGCAGATGCCATCGAGGAGGAACTAACCCAAATGCAGAAATCATCCACATACAGGGCAGGGGCGACCAAGGGACCGACAGAGGCCACAAGTCCATTGATAGCAATGAGGAAAAGAAGGACGCTCAAGACAGAACCCTGTGGGATGCCCGTCTCCTGGGTCCGTGGAGAACTAAAAGCAGTACCAACTCTAACTCTGAATGACCGATGGATCAGGAACTGGCGGATAAAATTCGGGAGTGGGCCCCGAAGACCCCACTGATGAAGGGTTAGTAAGATGTGATAGCGCCAGGCCGTGTCATAGGCCTTGCGAAGGTCAAAAAACACTGCAACCAAATGGCGGCGCTGGGAAAAAGCCTGCCGAACTGCGTATTCCAAGCGAAGTAAATGATCGATTGGAGATCGTCCCTCTCGAAAGCCACACTGGTAAGGGGACAATAGATCCCGAGATTCGAGGACCCAAGTGAGCCGACGGGCTACCATCCGTTCAAGTAACTTACAAACAACATTGGTCAAACTAATTGGCCGATAGCTGTCAACAGATAGGGGGTTCTTACCAGGCTTAAGGACAGGAACCACAATGCTATCCCTCCACTGAGAAGGGAAGTCACCCTGGAGCCAGATACGGTTAAACACCCGAAGAAGATGTTGCCGTTGTGGAGCACTGAGATGTTGAAGCAGTTGGTTATGAATGGAATCTGGGCCAGGGGCCGTATCATGAGAAGAAGATAGAGCAGAAAGAAATTCCCATTCAGTAAAAGGTGCGTTATAAGATTCTGACTCACAAGTGGTGAAACATAAGGTGAGAGCTTCAGCCTGCTGTTTGTGATGAAGGAAAGCAGCGGGATAGGAGGCTGACGCCGATGCCACTGCAAAATGGGTCGCAAGATGTTCGGCGATAACTAATGGGTCCGTACAAATGCCATCTGGGAGGTGAAGGCCTGGTAGGGTGGACTGCCGATGGCAACCTTGGAGAGAACGAAGTGTAGCCCATACCCGCGACAGAGGGACAGTGGAACCAAGTGAAGAAACGAATCGTTCCCAACATATCCGCTTGCTCTGTTTGATTAAATAACGGGCTTTAGCGCGAAGGCGTTTAAAAGTAGTAAGGCTGGCTACGGATGGGTGCCTCTTGAAGTGTTGCAAAGCTCGACGGCGATCACGGATGGCAATGGCAATGGCCGGACTCCACCACGGGACTTGCCGGTGACGAAATAGTCCAGATGAGCGCGGGACAGCAACGTTAGCAGCGCGAACAATCGCGTCAGACACGTCACGTAGGACGTCATCAATACAACCCGACAAAGAGGGAGAAAACTCGACCTGTGCAGTGTATAGAGGCCAATCGGCGCGGTGGAAAGACCAACGAGGTAACCTGTCCATCGGGGAGCGCGAAGGGAGCGTGAGAATCAACGGGAAATGGTCACTATCACAAAGGTCGTCGTGTGGCGACCAGTGTAATGAAGGGAGGAGAGAGGGAGAAGAAAGAAAGATCAATGGCAGAAAAGGTACCATGACCAGCACTGAAATGAGTAGGGAAGCCATCATTAAGAAGGCACAGGTCGTGGTCTGCAATAAATTGGTCTATAAGAAGACCTCGTCTAGATGGAAAGGCACTGCCCCACAAAGGATGATGAGCTTTAAAATCCCCAAGGAGGAGGAAGGGAGGAGGAAGTTGCTGAAGAAGGGTGGTTAAGGCAGCAGGTGTAAGAGCCCTGTCAGGAGGGAGATAAAGATTGCAAACGGTGACTGCAGAGTCTAAGTGGACCCTAACAGCAACCGCTTCCAATGTAGTTTGGAGAGGAATCCACGTGCAAGCAATGTCGGTACGGACCAACGTACAAACGCCACCAGAAGCCCGCAAGGGTCCGACCCGATTGCGACAGAAAACACGGAACCCACGGAGGGTCGGTGAGTGATCATCAGTAAAATGTGATTCCTGGAGAACCACACAAGCTGCAGAGTAGGACGAAAGAAGGGATTTCAATTCCGGAAGGTGTCGATAGTAGCCATTACAATTGCATTGGAGAACCACAGAACAATGGTTTAAATGAGGGCTGAACACGCTAAATCCAGTCATACTGCCGGGTCCCCACCCGTCACAGACAAGGAGGGGGCGACATCCATAAACGACAGGTCAGAATCCAGTTGTGAAGTCGGGGAAGGGACCTCCGGTGACACCAGAGGCTCTTTGTCCCGGGACTTATGTTTCTTCTTCTTTTCAGGCTGAGATCGAGGAGGGCTGTGTGGCATAAAGGAGCCAGCTGCAGCAAGATCAGGAACAGAAAGAGACCGGGCGACCTGGGGGCCGACAGACCGCGGCTCTCGCGGTCGCCGCGCGGCAGCAGACCTTTGACCTGGAAGGTGCCGGGAAGGGGCATCCCGGGAGAGGCGCCCTTGACCGGCAGACGCCGAAGGAGTGGGACACTTCTCCGGCTGGGGAGGGGGAGCAGCACCCAGAGAAGGTGTGGGAGCCGCAGGGGAGGGGGGGAGGAGTGGGGTCCGGGATGGGGGTAAGGAAGGGGGGGGAAGGGGGGAAGATGTAACCAAGGCGTAACTTGATGTCATAGACACAGGGTGCAGTCGTGCATATTTCTTACGGGCCTCTGTGTAGCTTAAACGATCGAGGGACTTATACTCTTGGATCTTTTTTTCTTTCTTATAAACTGGGCAATCTGGTGAACGTGGAGTATGACTACCACGACAATTTACACATACAGGAGGCGGAACACAGGGACTCCCCTCATGGAGTGGACGTCCACAGTCACCACAGAGAGGGTCCTGGGAACAGCGAGAAGACATGTGGCCAAAACGCAAGCACCTAAAACACCGCATAGGAGGTGGGATGTACGGCTTCACATCACAGCGATAGACCATAATCTTAACTTTCTCAGGAAGGGTATCCCCTTCAAAGGCCAGGATAAAGGCACCAGTATCAATACGGTTATCTTTAGGACCCTTCTGAACACGCCGAACAAAGTGAACACCCCGCCGTGCGAGATTGTCCCGAAGTTCCTCATCAGTTTGAAGGATGAGGTCCCTGTGGAAAATCACACCTTGGACCATATTTAGAGACTGGTGAGGGGTAATAGACACAGGAATTGTGCCAAGATGGGTACAGGCACGAAGGGCCGCAGATTGGGCAGCTGAAGTAGTTTTAATCAGCAACGAACCCGACCGCATCTTGCTCAGGGAGTCCACTTCGCCAAACTTGTCTTCAATGTGGTCCACAAAGAATAAAGGCTTGACACTGGTGAAAGTATCTCCATCAGTCCTGGTGCAAACTAGATAACGGGGGAAAGGTTTTGCCCCTAGACGACGGGCCTGACCCTCTTCCCAGGGGGTAGCCATGGAAGGGAAGGCCGAAGGGGCAAGAGAAGCAGCACTTGAGGAATCAGTACCACGCAGAGAGACGGCCGCAGAACGGCCAGAGTTTTGGACCCTTATGCGTTTCATCTGCATAGCGTCCGCCCTGATACCACCCACTCCGATCAGGGGCTCTCCTCACGGGCGCCACCCAGCCACAGCAAGGGCCGTCTGGCACGGCAGCCATTGCCGGGATTTCCGATGCTCCAGGATGACGAGCCATGCATGAGGAGGTCACAGATCAGGTATCCGTGTGATCCCTGTGTGTTCAGGGGGCTCAACCAAAAGAGTACATAGCGACCCCACCACACAGGCTGGCTACCGTGCTGGCTATGCATCCTAGCATCAGACAACGACGTGAAAGAAAAGGTGGAATGTACTAGGAGGGCGCACGTTGGAGACACTAGGTAAGGTGTTCTTCCCCAAATGGCTCACACTACGGAGGAGAAATTTTGTAATGGATGTCAAACCCCAGAGGGGGACCAAGGAATGCCAAAAGGAGGAGATGATTACGCAACAAAGCTGGAGTGTAAAACCAACAGAACCAGGAGGATAGCGGGGGCCAACATAAGCAAGGACACTGATAGAGGGAGCATGGAGGGGAAAGGAGGGGATGAGAAAGGAAATACAGCCCGGGAGAGAAAGAAGGCTGCAATGGCTCGGGGCCCCGTGCTCGCCACGCACGTATCCACAGAAGAGTTGTGGACCCCCTGGGGGGAAATTGCGCAATGGGCAGGGGTTAGAAGGATATTCCTTGGAAAAAGGGATGCTTTGTTTTACATGGGTGACGTAATCCGAAAGAAAGAAAGAAAGAAAGAATTTGTTTGCCAAAGTTTAGTACCCACAGTGTTCAGGTATTATCACCAATCAGTGGGTGGAGGGCACTTAGGAGGTAAGAAAACTTTGGCTAAAATCAATGAACATCTTACCTGGAAATCGATGGCCCTGGAAGTTCGGGCATCTGGCGTGAGGCTATCAGTTGCCTTGGGAGAGTAAGCAGCAGTATCAGAGTTTGCGGTGAAACGGGCGCGTGGCGTATTTTGGACGGGAGTTCCATTTCGGCTGCCTGCTGCAAATCTCTATTTGACAACTATACGGTGACTTGCGTGTAGATGACAACGAAATGGAGACGAGGGCGACAGCTACGAAGGCGGTTGTCCGTGTTTTGCGAGCGGAGCGTCCTGGGTCTGTACCTCACTGCTGTTTGCTGTTTGACGGCGCAGTCCTCGGAATAATTGACAATTTGCCACATTGTGCAAAGGGAAGCAAACCAGAAATGTCTTCTGGGGCATCTACATCCTCGTCAGTTTCTTCACAGTTAGAATGTTTTGACTACAGCTATGCTAAAAATTTATGTAAAAGTGTCGTGACAGCACAATCATACGTAATTCTGTTGAATTACGTTATGCTGTAAAGGAGTTTGGTGGGACAGTGGCTGGCATATATAAATACCTTGAAGAAAAGGGCAAATTAAATGATTTATGCAAAAGCACAAGGAATGGAAAGGGATGAGTGCAGCTGCGTCAAGATGCCATGCATATAAGGTTCTTTCCCACGATGACTAATGACACTCACCAGCAGTTTCCTGTAACCGCCCGCCCCCCCCCCTCCCCCAATACACAGGTAAGCAATGAAAGCAACGAGCAGGCTGCAGTGCAGGAACCCGATTTGTCACCTTATACAAATGTCAGTGTCCACTGACCAGGAGATGGACATCATGCAAGACTGAAAAAACTACCAGCAAAGGAAACAGTAAATGAAGTAAAGAAAGTGACAGCCAAACAAGAAAATAATACAACTGTTTCAAGGACTCCAGATGCTGCTGAGGCATCAACAAGCCAACAATAGATGGTCAATGGATATCTCATTCTGGTGTACAGCTCTTACACGAGCCTCCGAGCTCAGCTCCAAACAACTGCTCATCAACGAGGAGGCACCCGAGTAGAAGGAAAAGGAGCTGAACTGGAAAAAGCAAAACCCAAAACAGGTCTGGACGCTGTCTTTTTCACCAGGCCAGTGCTTCACTTTGACGGCAACGATAACTACTCCGCACTTAGTGAGGCCTAGATTTTGCAACACGATGGAAGTCCCAGCTTGTTTGTTGTGATACTTCCAAACTTAATAATTTGCTGGGAAAAAATAATTTTATGTACATTGAAGTCGCTTGTTAACTGCAGGAGGAGAAAAAATACTGAAATTAAGATCACTACAAGCTACGGAAAATGAAACCTAAGAAATTACAGGCGTGTCTGCATCGTTTTTGGGGAATTATCTGACTGCATTGGTGGCTTGTTTACCTGGAGATCATTGCTGTTTAAACCTGTTTGTTGTTTTTTTTGTGGTTTTAGGGCTCACAACTTCAACGGTCATTAGCGCCCAGACTACGTTAGGAATGCACCGCGAGTCACAAGTTTAAAACAGCAACGAAACGGAAAACACGATGAAAGACTGACAGGCATAGGATTAAAAAAGAAAACAGCATAATCAAATGTCCTTTGAGAGGGTTGTCAAATTGATAAAATGAAGAACGCGAGCAGCTGCTCGTGGGTCATCCGCTAAAATGGCTTCTACAGTACATGGCAGGCCGAGATCGAGACGCAGGGTGTTAAAATCCGGACACGACGTTAAAATGTGGCGGACCGTCAGCAATTGCCCACATGGGCAGAACGGCGCCGGCGCAGCCGTCAGCAGATGGCGATGGCTGAACCGGCAGTGGCCAATTCGCAACCGGGCCAAAACTACCTCCTCCCGCCGAGAAGGGCGTGAGGAGGACGTCCAAGCCACGGGAAGAGCTTTCAAGGCCCGAAGCTTGTTGTCTGGAAGTGCAGCCCAATCGGCATGCCACAGCGGTACAATGCGCCGACAAATTACCCTGCTACAATCTGACGAAGGGACACAACAAGAAGCTGTCCGAGGCTGGAGGACCGCAGCCTTGGCCGCGGCATCTGCAGCTTCGTTCCCAGGGATACAGACATGGCCAGGAACCCACATAAAGCTAGCCGGAGAACTGACGTCCACCAGCTGCTGAAGAGAGCGTTGGATCCGGTGCACGAAAGAGTGAACCGGGTACGGATCACCGAGGCTCTGGATAGCGCTCAGGGAATCGGAGCAGATGACATATGCAGAATGTCGGTGGCGGCAGATGTAAAGGACAGCCTGGTAGAGGGCAAAGAGCTCAGCTGTGGAGACCGAACAATGGCCATGGAGCCGATATTGGAAACTTTGTGCCCCAACAATAAAAGAACACCCGACCCCGTCATTGGTCTTTGAGCCATCTGTATAAATGAAGGTCATATTAATGAACTTCGAACGAAGTTCGACAAAACGGGAGTGGTAGACTGAACCGGGGGTAACCTCCTTCGGGAGCGAGCAGAGGTCAAGGTGGACGCGAACCTGAGCCTGGAGCCAAGGTGGCGTGTGGCTCTCGCCCACTCGAAAGGTGGCAGGGAGTGAAAAATGAAGGTGTTGAAGGAGGCGACGAAAGCGAACTCCAGGGGGTAGCAGGGCGGAGACAAACAACCCGTATTGACTGTCGAGAGAGTCATCAAAAAAGGAACGATAAGACGGGTGGTCGGGCATTGCCAGTAGCCGACAGGCATACCGACAAAGCAGTATATCGCGCCGGTAGGTGAGTGGCAACTCACCAGCGTCACAATGAAGACTCTCGACGGGACTAGTATAAAACGCTCCGATCGCAAGTCGTAAACCCCGATGTTGTATGGAGTTGAGGCGGCGTAAGATGGATGGCCGTGCAGAGGAGCATACGAAGCTCCCATAATCCAGCTTGGAGCGGACGATCGACCGATATAGGCGAAGTAGGACGGTTCGATCCGCTCCCCACGACATACCACTGAGAACACGGAGGACATTGAGAGAACGGGTACAACGGGCAGCCAAATAAGACACATGTGGAGACCAACTAAGTTTCCTGTCAAATGTAAGACCTAAAAATTGTTGTTTCCACGAATGGGAGAGCAACGGGACCGAGTCGTAAAGACGGTGGTAGAAACTCTTTGTAGCGCCAGAAGTTAATACAGACCGTCTTCACGGCAGAAAAACGGAAGCCATTGGCGACACTCCAGGAGTAAAGACAGTCAAGAGAACGCTGAAGACAGCGCTCCAGGAAACACGTACGCTGCGCGCTGCAATAGATGGTAAAATCGTCTACGAAAAGGGAGCCTGATACATCAGCTGGGAGGCAATCCATTATTGGATTGATCGCTATGGCGAAGAGAGCGACGCTCAAAACTGAGCCCTGTGGCACCCCATTCTCCTGGCGAAAGGTGTCTGACAGGACAGAACCCACACGTACCCTGAACTGTCGATCCATTAAAAAGGAACGAATAAAAAGAGGGAGGCGACCGCGAAGGCCCCATGTATGCATGGTGCGGAGAATGCCCGCCCTCCAACAGGTGTCGTAAGCCTTCTCCAAATCAAAGAACACAGCCGCGGTCGGGCGCTTCCGCAAGAAGTTATTCATAATGAAGGTCGACAAGGTAACCAGAATGTCAACAGCAGACCGGCGCCTACGAAATCCACATTGTACATTGGTAAGGAGGCGTCGAGACTCGAGCAGCCACACCAATCGAGAGTTAACCATTCGCTCCATCACTTTACAGACACAGCTGGTAAGCGAGATGGGTCGATAACTGGAAGGCAAGTGCTTGTCCTTCCCCGGCTTAGGAATCGGGACAACAATAGACTCGCGTCAGCATGCGGGAACATGTCCCTCAATCCAGATGCGATTGTAAGTACGAAGAAGAAAACCTTTATCCGCAGGAGAAAGGTTCTTCAGCATCTGAATATGAATAGAATCAGGCCCTGGAGCGGAGGACCGTGATCGGCCAAGTGCGTGTTCGAGTTCCCGCATGGTAAATGGGGCATTATAACTTTCACGATTCGAGGAGCGGAAGTTAGGTGGCCTAGCCTCCTCTGCCTGTTTGCGGGGGAGGAAGTCAGGGTGGTAATGAGCGGAGCTCGAAACCTCTGCGAAAAAGCGGCCGAAGGCATTGGAGACAGCCTCAGGGGCCACAAGGACGTCATTCGCGACCGTCAAGCCAGAAACTGGTGAGTGGACCTTAGTGCCAGATAGCCGGCGCAGGCTACCCCAAACAGAAGGAGTAAAACTGTTGAAGGTGCTTGTGAAAGCAGCCCAGCTGGCTTTCTTGCTTTCTTTAATAATACGACGACACTGTGCACGTAATCGTTTATAATTGATACAATTCGCCACTGTAGGGTAGCGTTTAAAGGTGCGTAAAGCACGTCGACGAGCACGTAAAGCGTCTCTACATGCTGCGGTCCACCAGGGGACCGGTACGCGACGTGGAGAAGAAGTAGGGTGAGGGATGGAATATTCAGCAGCAGTGAGAATGACTTCCGTGAGGTGTGCGACCTGACTATCGCAGCTTGGGAATGTTTGATCCTGAAACGTCGCCCTGGAAGAGAAGAGCCCCCAGTCTGCTTTGGAGATGTTCCAACTAGATGAGCACGGAGAGGGGGTATGCTGCAGGAGTTGGATAACACACGGGAAGTGGTCGCTCGAATATATCAGAATGTGCATACCACTCGAACCGGCGTGCAAGTTGGGGAGTACATATAGAGAGATCTAAATGGGAATAGGTGTGAGATGTGTCCGAAAGAAAAGTAGGGGCGCCAGTATTGAGGCAGACAAGATTGAGCTGGTTGAAAAGGTCTGCTAACAGGGAGCCCCTCGGGCAGGATGCTGGAGAGCCCCAAAGGGGATGGTGGGCATTGAAGTCTCCAGTTAACAAAAATGGTGCAGGTAGCTGAGCGATAAGTTGCATCATGTCTGCCCTGGTAACGGCAGACGACGATGGAGTGTAAACGGTACAAATGGAAAATGTAAAAGTGGGGAGAGTAATGTGGATGGCAACTGCCTGCAGGCCGGTGTGCAACGTGATGGGATCGTAGTAAATATCATCCCGGACCAGCAACATAACCCCTCCATGAGCTGGGATACCTACCACAGGGGGTAGGTCAAAACGCACAGAGGTGTAGTGTGCCAAGGCAATTTGATCGCATGGGCGTAGCTTCGTTTCCTGGAGGGCTACGACGAGCGGACGGTGCAAGCGGAGCAGCAACTTCAAGTCCTCTAGGTTGGAGCGAATGCTGCGAATATTCCAGTGAATAAGTGCCATGGTAAGAAAAAAAAAAAAGGGAAGATGAAAGAATGGGTCACCTCTAAGGCCGCTGAGGGCCTGGCGTCGAGCGAGCACTGCCGCCGCTATCAGTAGGCGGACTGTCATCGTCCATTGGGTCTATAGGTTCATCAGCCATCCTGGGAAGATGGCCGGGATGGGGAGCTTCCTCCGCCGGTGAACGGCCAGATGTTCGGCTACCAGCGGTGCGGCCAGGCGAAACGGTTGACGGCCTGGGGCGGCAACCGCTGGGTGGCGCAGAAGAAGAAATGCGCCGTGGCGGAGAAGGAGAACTGTGCTTCCTATTAGCCTTCTTGGAAGGTCGTTTGGTGGAAGTACCGGTCGAAGGCTGGGAGGTCGAGGTACGTAGGAAGTCTGCACAGGACGGTTCCTTCTTGAAGGCCCGTGCATCTGACTTCTGGGTCTTCGTCTTAGCAGAAGCTGATGAAGGGGCTGGTGTCTGTGGGGTGATGGGAGGAAGAGGAGACGTCGACCGGGCGATCTTAGCACTGGCCGAACGGACGACCGTGGTGCTGAAGGTCAGATCGCATGTCTGGGTTGCCACCTCCCTGGTAGTCCGAGGAGAGGCGAGGACAGTTCTGTATTTCCCCGCTGGGAGCAGCGTGGGCTTCTTACTAGCAAATAGCTTGCGAGCAGCCGAGGTGGACACTCTCTCTTTGACCCGAATTTCTTGGATACAGCGTTCTTCCTTATAGACAGGACAGTCGCGGGAGGATGCGGCATGGTCACCCTGACAGTTCACACAACGAGGAGATGGAGGTGGACAGTCACCCTCATGGGCATCCCTGCCACAAGTGACACATTAACCGCATTGGAACAAGACTGGCGAGTGTGATTGAAACGCTGACACTGGTAGCAGCGCGTAGGTGTCGGGAAATAGGGGCGAACAGAAATAGCCTCGTAGCCCGCTTTGATGCGCGATGGCAGCTGAACACTAAGGTCAAGAAAAGTGTCCGGGTCGGTACAAGGTCATTGTTGACCTTTTTCATGACCCTATGGACAGCCGTCACGCCCTGCTCAGCGAGGAAAGATTGAATCTCCCCGTCAGTCAAGCCGTCGAGGGATCTAGTATAGACCACACCACGAGACGAATTCAAAGTTCGGTGAGCCTCCACCCGGACAGGGAATGAGTACACGAGTGTGGCCCGAAGCAGTTTTTGTGCCTGAAAGGCGCTCTCAGTTTCGAGTAATAAGGTACCGTTACGCAACATGGTACAAGATTTGACAGATCCGGCTATGGCATCGACGCCCTTCTGGATAACGAAAGGGTTGACAGAGGAAAAATCCTTTCCGTCCTCAGATCGAGAAACTACGAGGAACTGTGGGGCAGGCGGTAGTACTTTTGTCACTGGTAGCTGGTCAAGTTTCCGTTTTTGAGCAGAAGTCGAGAGAGAGGGAGTGAAATCCATTGCGGAGGAATCCCCCATGATTGCCAGCGTCTCCGATGGCGCGCTTCTTCCTTGTGGGGACCCTCTCAGAGGGCACTCCCGCCTTAGGTGAATGTTTACACCTCAGGTCACACCTCCCGAGAAACAGACGGAGGGACCAATCGGCATGGTCAGAAGGTATCAGCTCAGGCAATCACCCCTCCCCGGGCCTGGCCTTTACCAGGGGGTACGCGCGTGCCTTACATGTCTACCCAGGGCGGGGAATTACGCGTTACCCCGTCACCGGCTACGCGTGCGAACGCGTGGGTCGGCCTTCAGGCGCGCACAGGGAGGAAGGAAGAAGAGGAAAAAGGAGAGAGAGGGAGAGAGAGGACAGACTGTCTCAAACGCCGAGGCGGAGACCAGAGAACGCAAGGAGAAGAAGGCAATGAGAAGGCAAGGAGAAGAAGGCAATGAGAGGGCAAGGAGATTTTGCAGGGGAAAGTGTAAGGAAGACAGTGAGGTGGAGAACAGCAAAGAAAGGAACCAACCAAAGGAAGGAAGAAACGAGAAGGGAAAAAGCAAAATGACCGCAAATAGAGGTCGTGGGACCGTCCGTCTCCGGACGCAGGCGCTAACTACCCCCTTGAGGGGGAGGGACTCCTTTTAGTCGCCTCTTACGACAGGCAGGAATACCTCGGGCCTATTCTTACCCCGGACCCGCAGGGGGGCTGTTTGTTGTTTAGAAGATATATGTCAATTCACCGTATGCTTTATCACTAACATTACTGTCATGGTATTAAAATTTAACAATACCAGTATCAGGAAATACCCCATTGACGTCCAAAAATCAGTTAAAAAAGAGACTGAGTAACATAGGTGTGTATGAGTCTGCTAAACATTCCATTTCAGTGCAAGACCTCACTGGAAATAATTATTAATTCCTACACACCAGTTTTATGAGTAAAAATGACATGTATTTTTTTCACTGACTTGGTAAGAGTTCTTAGACAATGTGGTTTTGACCAGCCCAATAAAGTGACTCCTGTATGTCACTGGGTTACACATCAACATTCACTCCGCAAGTCTCAGGCATAAAATAGTGTACAGGATTGCCGGGGATTAGAAATGTGTTGATTGTTGATTTTTACCCTAGTCAATCGTTCTTACTGAATTATATTACTAAAATTCTTTTTTTTCTTTGTTTGGTTTTTTTAGGGCGCAAAACTGCTATGGTCATTAGCGCCCAGCCCGTAACTTAGGAAACAGTAAAAAAAACCGAAATTGAAAACAAGCAGCAATGGGAACAAAGTCATAAAATTGGAGAAACTAAAAGGAAGGCTTAAAAATCCACTACAGAAAGGGGTTGGTTGTCCCCAAGAAAGGCTTCAAATGACTGACGTCATTTCACTGTCACTAATAAACTGGAGAACGCGGTCGGCTGAGCGCGTGTCATCTGCTAAAATCGACGATAGATCAGGCGACAGCTGTAGACGGGAGCGTAACGGATTAAAATAGGGGCATTCAATTAAAAGGTGTCTTACCGTCCACAGCTGAGAGCAGTGGAGACAGATTGGGGGAGGATCACCGCTTAAAAGATGTCGATGGCTAAAAAGACAGTGCCCTATCCGGAGTCTAGCTAAAATTACCTCCTCCCGACGACGCGTTCGGGAGGAAGAGGTCCAAGCGCAAGGAAGGGCTTTCACTTCCCGCAATTTATTATGGGGAAGTGTGGACCAATGCGCATGCCATAAATGCGCAACTTTGCGACATAAACCGCTCCGTAGATCGGTGAAGGGAAGCGACTGAATAGCTGGTCGAGGAAGAGAGACTGCAGCCTGGGCCGCTATATCGGCCGCCTCATTCCCACAGATACCAGCGTGTCCCGGGAGCCAGAGGAACGCCACCGAGACGCCCCCAGGTGTAGCAAGCGCAGACAGTCCTGAATCCGGTGGACCAGAGGGTGCACAGGGTAAAGAGCTTTGAGACTGAGGAGAGAGCTGAGAGAATCCGAGCAGATAACGTACTGTATCCGCCGATGGCGGTAGATGTAGTGGACAGCCTGGAGAACAGCGTAAAGCTCCGCAGTATACACCGAACACTGGTCGGGAAGCTGAAATTCATTTGGGGTGTCGCCAACAATATAGGCACTCCCTACACCTAACGATGCTTTCGAGCCGTCGGTGTAAATAAATGTGGCGTCCGTCATTTGTGCACGTAGAGCAGCAAATGCCCGACGATAAGCAAGTGTAGGGGTACCATCCTTGGGAAATCGACAAAGGTCACGGAGCAAGCAGATCCGGGGACGGAGCCAAGGCGGTGCTGTACCCCAAGTTGTCAAGAAGGTTTTAGGAAAGCGGAAGGAAAGGGAATGGAGCAGTTGACGGAAGCGGACTCCCGGGGGTAGTATGGAGGAGGAGCGGCCTGCATACCCTACATCAAATGAGGCGTCGAAAAAAAGGGCATGGGCTGGATTAGCAGGCATGGAAGACGGCTAGCAAAACGACTCAGAAGGACTGCTCGCCGATTGGACAACGGAGGTTCAGCAGTCTCGGCATAAAGGCTCTCCACAGGGCTAGTGTAAAAAGCTCCAGACACTAAACGTAATCCACGGTGGTGGATAGAGTCGAGACGCCGAAGAATAGACGGCCGAGCAGAGGAGTAGACTATGCTTCCATAATCCAATTTCGAGCGCACTAAGGCGCGATAGAGGCGGAGAAGGACCACTCGGTCCGCTCCCCAGGAGGTACCATTCAGGACACGGAGGGTGTTAAGCGACCGCAGACAGCGAGCCGAAAGATAGGAAACGTGGGAGGACCAGCACAGTTTTCTGTCAAACATAAGACCCAAGAATTTAGCAACTTCTGAAAACGGAAGGTTGACAGGTCCTAGATGTAAGGAGGGCGGAAGAAACTCCTTACGTCGCCAAAAATTAACACAAACTGTCTTACTGGGAGAGAAACGGAAGCCTGTTTCGATGCTCCAAGAATGGAGGCGATCGAGACCTCCTTGAAGACGTCGTTCAAGAAGGCTGGTCCGTTGAGAGCTGTAGTAGATCGCAAAATCGTCCACAAAGAGGGAGCCCGAGACATCGTGAAGGAGACAATCCATAATTGGATTTATAGCGATGGCAAACAGTACAACACTCAGCACGGAGCCCTGGGGTACCCCGTTTTCTTGGGAGAAAGTGCGGGAGAGAGTAGTGTTCACCCGTACCCTAAATGTGCTCTCTGCCATAAATTCGCGAAGAAAAAGGGGCAGCCGCCCTCGAAAGCCCCATGAGAACAGTGTGCGGAGGATGCCTGTCCTCCAACAGGTATCGTATGCTCTCTCCAGATCAAAAAATATTGCTACCGTTTGGCGTTTCCGGAGAAAATTGTTCATGATATAAGTGGAGAGAGCAACAAGATGGTCAACTGCAGAACGATGCTTTCGGAATCCGCATTGGGCAGGTGTTAAAAGACTGCGGGATTCCAGCCAACACGCTAAACGGTAATTCACCATACGCACCAAAACCTTACGGACACTACTCGTGAGAGAAATGGGGCGATAGATAGAGGGGAGATGTTTGTCCTCTCCAGGTTTCGGAACAGGAACGACGATAGCTTCCCGCCATCGTCTGGGAAAAGTACTGTCGGTCCAAATTCGATTATAAAGGCGAAGGAGGTAACGCAGACTATGGGTTGATAAATGTAGCAACATTTGGACGTGGATACCATCTGGTCCTGGGGCGGAGGAGCGAGAAGAAGAGAGTGCATGTTGGAGTTCCCGCAAGGAGAAAACAGTATTGTAGCTTTCGCGATTTTGAGAGGTGAAAGCAAGAGGTCGCACTTCCGCTGCACGTTTCTTCGGGAGAAACGCTGGCGGGTAATTTGAAGAGCTCGAAATCTCGGCAAAGTGCTGACCCAATGAGTTAGAAATTGCGACGGGGCCCACTAATGTATCATGCGCGACAGTGAGCCCAGAGACCGGGGAGAAACCAGGCGCGCCTGAGAACCGTCGAAGTCGACTCCAAACTTCCAAGGAGGGAGTGAAGGTGTTAAATGAGCTAATAAAGAATTTCCAGCTTGCCTTCTTGCTATCGCGGATGACACGACGGCATCGCGCTCGGAGCTGCTGATAGGTGATACAGTTGGCCAAAGTAGGATGGTGGCGGAAAACGCCGAGAGCACGTCGCCGCTCACGTAGTGCATCACGGCATGCCTCGTTCCACCAAGGAACTGGGGGGCGCCGGGGCAATTCTGAGGTGCGTGGTATTGAATGTTCCGCAGCTGTAAGAATAACGTCGGTAATATGTGTGACCTCATCGTCGACGCTGGGAAAGTGACGGTTATCGAATGTCGCTAGGGACGAAAAAAGTGTCCAATCGGCTTGGGCAAACTTCCAGCGTCGCGGGCGCATATATGGCTGTTGAGGCTGCAGTCTAAGGACACATGGAAAGTGGTCACTCGAGTGTGTATCATCAAGGGCGAACCATTCGAAGCGCCGAGCTAGTGGAACAGTACCGACCGCAAGGCCCAAATGAGATAAATTCGCCGTGGAGGCAGACAAAAACGTAGGGACCCCAGTGTTGAGGCAAACTAGATCTGCTTGGTGGAAGACGTCTAGCAATGGTGAGCCACGTGGACAAGGATGTGGAGATCCCCAAAGCGGGTGGTGGGCATTAAAGTCCCCAACCAGCAAATATGGGGGTGGAAGCTGACCAAGAAGATGAAGGAGATCAGCTCGTGCCATTGGTGTGGACGATGGAATGTATACAGTACAAAGAGAGAACGTGTATCCGGAAAGGGAAAGACGGACGGCGACAGCCTGGAAGGAAGTGTTTAAATGGATTGGGGGATAATGGAGAGTTTCATGGAGAAGAATCATGAGTCCTCCATGTGCTGGAGTGCCTTCAACAGAGGGGAGATCATATCGGACGGACTGAAAATGAGGGAGAACAAAGCGGTCATGGGGACGCAGCTTTGTTTCCTGAAGACAGAAGATGACCGGCGAGTAGGATTGTAAGAGGATCGACAATTCATCCCGATTGGCTCGAATACCGCGGATATTCCAGTGGATAATGGACATAGTGTGAACAGAAAATAGAGGAATGTGACCAAGGTCGCTGTCAACTCTACGACTGCTCTGAGCTTGCGACCGACAGCAGGGAATGGCATTCAGCCGAAGGCAGAAGATCCTGATCCATAGGTTGGTCAGGAGCAACTCCTGCCACCAGCGACCGGCCGGTTGATCGGCCGCCAGTAGTGCGCCTCGGCGACACAGAAGACGGCCGAGGGCGACTTCCGCCAGGTGGTACTGTAGATGGGACACGCCTTGGCGGAGAAGGAGAGGAACTGGGTTTCTTTGTAGCCTTCTTGGAAGTATGATGTTTAGAGGAAGGAGGAACCGATGGTTGGGAAGTTGCTGTACGTAAAAACTCTTCACGAGTATGCTCTTTTTTCGAAGTCTTGGTGTCTGACTTTTGGGCTCGAGATTTAGCAGAACTCGACGAAGGGTGAGCCAGAGAGTGGGCAGGCGAAAGTGGTGAGGTGGAACGGGCGATCTTTGCGCTGGCCGATCTGACGACCGTGGCACTAAAGGTGAGGTCGCAAGTCTGCGTGGCCGCCTCCTTTGTTGGCCGAGGAGAAGCAAGGACAGTGCTGTATTTTCCTTTCTGAGGCACGGTGGGCTGTCGACTGGCGAATAATTTTCGAGCAGCAAAGGTCGACACCTTTTCCTTCACCCTAATTTCCTGGATGAGCTTTTCGTCCTTAAAAACGGGACAATCTCGAGAGGAAGCGGCGTGGTCACCCATACAGTTGATGCAGCGAGGGGATGGAGGTGGACAAGCACCCTCATGGGCATCCCTGCTACACGTAACACACATGGCCGGATTGGAACAGGACTGGCTGGTGTGATTGAACCGCTGGCACCGATAGCAACGCGTAGGGTTCGGGACGTAAGGGCGAACGGAAATTATCTCATAGCCGGCTTTGATTTTCGATGGTAGTTTAACTTTGTCAAATGTCAAGAAGACAGTGCGGGTTGGAATGATTTTCGTGTCAACCCTTTTCATAACCCTATGAACAGCCGTTACGCCCTGGTCAGACAGGTAGTGCTGAATTTCTTCGTCAGACAGTCCATCGAGGGAGCGTGTATAAACTACTCCACGCGAGGAATTTGAGGTACTGTGCAGTTCCACCCGGACAGGGAAGGTGTGTAGTAGTGACGTACGCAGCAATTTTTGTGCCTGGAGGGCACTGTGTGTTTCTAACAACAGGGTGCCATTCCGTAATCTGGAACAAGACTTTACAGGACCTGCAATTGCGTCGACACCTTTCTGAATAATGAAAGGGTTGACCGTGGAGAAGTCGTGACCTTCGTCAGACCGAGAAACAACAAGGAACTGTGGTAACGATGGAAGAACCGTCTGTGGCTGAGACTCAGTGAACTTACGTTTGTGAGCAGACATAGTGGAAGGTGAGGAAACCATTGCGGAAGAATCCCCCATGATTACCGGCGTCTCCGATGGCGCGCTCCTCCATTGTGGGGGCCCTCTCTGAGGGCACCCCCGCCTTAGGTGATTGTTCACACCTCAGGTCACACCTCCCGACAAACGGACGGAGGGACCAATCGGCACTTTCGGAAGGTATCAGCTCGGGTAATCACCCCTCCCTGGGCCTGGCCGTTACCAGGGGGTACGTACGTGTCCTACCTGTCTACCCGGGGCGGGGAATTACGCGTTACCCCGTCACCGGCTACGCATGGAAGTGCGTGGGTTGGCCTTCAGACACGCACAGGGAGGAAGAAAGAGAAAGGGAAAGGAAAGAAGAGAGGTCTCAAACGCCGCAGCGGAGAAGGTAGAGAGAAGAGGTAAGGAAAAGAGAAGGACAAAGGAAGGATGAAGACTTACAAGCAAGGAAGGAAGGCGAAGAATGTAGTATATGTACAAGCGTCCGTCTCCGGACGTAGACACAAACCATAACCCCAGAGAAAGGGAAAGAAAGAGCCAGAGGTGAAGGGGGGGGGGTGGCGAAGATGGGGGATGGGGAAGGATGCGGAAAGGGAAGGTATGCAGCCCGGAAAGGAAGGAAGGCCACATCAGCTCGGGGTCCCGTGCTCGCTACGCACGTATCCACAAAAGAGTTGTGGATCCCCTGGGGGGTACTAAAATTCTGAGACACACTCCCATATGGAAAATAGTGGAGGCCTTTACTCTGTTTGGCTGATTCGAGACAAATATTCGGCATTTGTTATCTATTTTTACCACATGTGGCCCACCACGAAGTTTAGTAAGTGATAATGCCCCTGCATTTTGTTCCAGACAATTCAGGTTTTGCTTTTTACAAGGTATTCGACATTGGTCCACTACGCTCTACTATCCGCAACCTTAGTTTGCAGAAGGGATTAACCGAAATTTAAAAACAGCCTTAATCATTTATCATTCAAGGGCTCCGAATAAGTTGGACCAATCGCTGAGGTGGCTTAGTCTTGCATTCAACACTGCACGATATGACAGCCATGGGACTACTACTGCCAAGTTACTCCTTGGTTATGGGATTAACACACCGTTAAGTAATCTGTGGTCCTTTAAAGATATCCTACCAGAGTGCGTGGACCCTGATGAGCTGCAGGTTCGTTGGGAGGCAGCAAAAAGGTACATTTTGGCACACTGCCGAGAAGAAAAAGCCTATAATAAGGGAACGCGTGCTGTCTCGTTGGCAGTTTTAGACTGAGTCTTCGTCAAACATTTTTGGGGGCAACCACACCGAGATAATGAAGCGGTCGGCAAGTTAGCGCTCAGGTATGTAGGCCCATGTCAGGCCGTTAGAGTTCTAACCCCAGTAACTTCCTGGTGCGGGACCTGAAAACGCGCAGGGCGTTTCGAACCTATCTGAACCAAATCAAGGTGGGGTGGCCCCTGGAGAGTTTTGGTTTGAAGGGGGGAGATTGATGTGTTCACATCTCCTCTGGTTCAAAGACTATGTAAGCTAGCCAGTATCGAATTTGTCTCGCGCTGGCTCGGTATGTAGCCATGTCTGAGGCAAGCAGGGGGGGGGGGGGGGGGATGACGGAACTGAGCGACCAGGATGCCAGACTGGTGCGCTGCGGCTGGAGCACAGTGTGCGAGAGAGGCGAGTGACGGCCGGACTGCCAAGGTGTTAACACCGGACGTTGATCTGCTCTCCGGCCCTCAGACGTTGGTTATGGGGCTCCATTTCCATCTGCTGGAGTTTCAGTTGTTTTGGGGAAGGAGACCAGACAGCGAGGTCATCGGTCTCGTCGGATTAGGGAAGGAAGTCGGCCGTGCCCTTTCAAAGGAACCATCCCGGCATTTGCCTGGAGCGATTTAGGGATATCACGGAAAACCTAAACCAGGATGGCCGGACGCGGGCTGGAGTTTCAGTCTTACCGATAGTCTTTCTAGTGAGCATCATTCCAAGGACAACTGTGGTTATCGCAGAAAATTAAAGAATTGCGCAGGCTCGTTCGTCGTATAAAAACTCTCTCAGTTCAGATTCAGATTATGATACTGGTGCTGCTCATTACTTCTCGTTAATATTCGACTAAGCCGGCACATGCTAATTGGTTGCGAAAGAGGCATTTTGGTTTTCGTTTGTGTAGATCAGTTAATGTTCTTTTCATTAGTTAAAGAGAGATGTGTAATGGTTAAGGTTTTTTACTCTTAATTAAGTTGCGGGGTTGTTTTCTTAATGGTACGACCACTATTTTATTGTGTTTTATTTGCATGTTAAAGACTGCAACGTATGTATGAGACCGTGGGTAGAAATGTTTCTAGTAGTAGATTTCTGTGTGTTGTAGAAGGCTTTCTTGTTCTGGTTTCAATGTTTATGTACCTTGGCCTGGAGGAGTATGCGGGTCCTGTGGATCCGTTCGGAGAGCAAGAAGGGCATGTGTCCAGAGCAGGACTGTAAAATTCTAAATTGTATTTTCTTCCTGTAATTTAGCACTCTGAGCTATAGTTGCCTGAGCAGCTTATGTTTAAATGTCTGGTAATTAAGCTTGCAGAAATTTTGCTTTGTTCAAGGTTTGCTAAGATAATGTTGAACGTTCAATAATTTTATTAATTGGGTTAATTTTTTAAATGCAATTATGCTTGTGTCTTTAACGTTGAGTTTTTGGTAAATTTTATTTAAGGGAAAGGTAAACTTTAGCCTGGTTGTGAGGTGAGTTTCTTTCTGAGTTCACTTCGAAAGCCTTTTCTTAAATTTTTGGTGTTACTGAAATGATTTAAAGAGAATTTGATAGTGATCGTATTTATTTCGAAATTTGTTTGCTAAAGGATAGAGAGTGTAATGAATGTAAATTTTACAGTATATTTTTTGAGTACCAAGGAATGTGAACATGTGCTGAGGAACTCCGCTATAATACAATTTATTTTACGTGCAAACTTGGGCCTAGTCTTTCCTTAATCCAAAGTGAGAGCCTGTTCTACAGATTTTAAGTCATCGCTACAAATGGTATTGCATTTAAAAAAATTACAGTTCTGCTCTGGACACATGCACTTCTTGCTCTCCAAACGGACTCTCACAACCTGCGTACTCCTCCAGGCCAAGGTACATAAACATTAGAACCAGAACAAGAAAGCTTTCTAGAACACACATGAATCTGCTATTAGAAACATCGCATCTCTTCGTAGTAAACCTCTTACTTTCTGCTCCACACTGGGTGACCCTCACAGCAGTTTACACATTTCGAAGCAATCATACAAGTATTGCTCGATTCGTGAGCTGAGCCTCCATTGTTGCCATACGCAGACCTCCCATTACATCCCATAGTGGTATGTCCAAATCTGACATTTGGAGCATCGCATTGGGTTAGGCACGAACGGGCAAATCTGAAGACGGATATGGCCTCAAAGGTTATGCTCAGGTAATTTTGGACTACTCAACATTGGAATAAGTACTGCAGATTTTTTCCAATTTGCCTTTGATTCTCCACATAGTTCTACACTTCCGTGCCACAAAAATTTTTCCATTCTTCGCGTAACTGAGGGGTCGACCTCCATTATATCTGAGCTGTTAACCTCGCCATTACTAAAGTTGAGAGTTTTATGTATCTCAGCCTCAACTGGGCAGTCATTTAACGCCTTACATCCCAGAAGCTTTGTTGGTTTGAATTAGCAGTTTCAAGTAGAAGTGTTCCAATTATGAAGTCGTTGGACACTTTTTAGAGACCCAGCAATACCTTCCTATGCCTTGTGAATACAAAACAGGGAGACCTAAAAGGTTCCCTGTTCGCTTGATTATAGTGAAAGTGTTATGGCACACTAATGCCCTGTTACTGTGAGACCTCGGCAAGAGGTTTGACCAACAGAGACCTCTGAGTGGGTGCAGTTACTACCTGATGTTAGACCTGTCCCATCAGTAGTAGTTTGGGCTCCCACAAGGTGCCAGGGCAACAATCGTCGACCCAGGTAGTCCTGCATGCCTCAGCATGTCTTATACAACGGGAGGGGGGTGGGCGGCAGGTGCCCCAGAGGTTTCCCACGAGAGACCGTTTTACCTCTCCAGCCATTCACTTATCAGAACGTGGCACACCTTAAGGTTGAGAGTCTTTTCCACCTTCCTTTTAGTCCAGGCAGGGAAGCCAAGGCCCCCGTTTTCCGAAACATTCCATCGCTGCACCACACGGTCGCTGAAGCATGCCTGGAGCTTACAGGAACAGATGACTGGTGGCACTCACCAGTCCCTAGCTCAGGATCACGGGGACACCTAGCCCATACCTAGACACCACATGCTGAGCCGCTGGGGGCTGTTATGACGTTGCCAATACCCTTTGACAAAAAATTCAATTCTACGTTATTATGTTGTATCAGTTGACCATGACGAACATGCATCTTACAAGGGGAGGCCGCCAATTGTGAAATTCAGATTCGATTCATACTGCGCATAATAAAAGCTCATGGCCAGAGGTGTAATGTGGCAAAGCACCAAGATGCACTTCTCAGCCGCTGTCGAGAAAATCGACAGTTAAAAGAAACCGTTGCGGTGAAATACTCTACGATTAATAATTTTCTACAGCGTCGTGGTGCAGCGGTAAGCGCTCGGGTTCGTAATCCCAAAGTCGCCGGATCGAATCTCGCGCCATGCAATTTTTTTTAGTATTTGTTTTTTGTAATTCAAATGTGTGTAATCAGTTGCAACAATTATGCATATAATAAGTTGTTGAAAGTCGTTTCTAGCGAAAAACTGGCGATTTCGAACATCATTATGTTTTCCGCAAACAAAGTTGTATTTCACAAATGTTATTGTCTTCCTAATGTTAACCCCGTATAGTTAACGGAAGACGTAGAAACGATATTCCGAAACGAATACGTATAGCGTAAGTCAAACGTTCGAATTAGAACAGAGACCCCACGAACACAAATTTGCTGTGGCAGGTATGAAATATAAACTCCGTTACTCGCTCGTTACACTTGAAGGACACATGGTTGAATGGGCCGAAACGAGCCGCCGCATAACAGCGTAGTTGCCTGCTAACTTCGAAAGAAGGTAGATGCGGTCCCTAGCGCAACTTATAACATCGTCGAAAATCAGTGCCGACGGGCGAGTTTGGTACACCCTGTGAAACAAACGGAAAAATGGAGAGCGATCCGCCTTCACCAACATGCATAAGCAATTCAATATATATATATATATTTGAATTACAAAAAACTAAAATTGCATTGCGCGAGATTCGATCCGGCGACCTTCGGATCACGAACCCAAGCGCTTACCGCTGCACCACGACGCTGTAGAAAATTATTAATCGTAGAGAGTATTTGACCGTAACGGTTTCTTTTAACTGTCGATTTTCTCGATAACGGCTGAGAAGTGCATCTTGGTGCTTTGCCACATTACACCTCTGGCCATGAGCTTTTATTATGCGCAGTATGAATCGAATCTGAATTTCACAATTGGCGGCCTCCCCTTGTTAGCCGTAAGGGAAACAGTCACGTTATTTTTATTGTTATTTATGTATTGTATTCGTAGCTTTTTAGAGGTTCTTGTGAAGTAATTTTCTGATGAAGGCTTAACCTTTGAAACGCGCAAATTCTGAGTTATGCACTGTAAATATGTGGTTGAGCCAGCATTTCAACGTTGATTATCAGGAAGTTATTAAATGGTAAGAAAACCAGCAAAAGCTATGCTCGCGTAACTGAAGTATTGGAAAACTTCCACTGACACATGGGGAATAATTAGATCCCCACTAACCAGTCTGAACAATGTCCCTACACTACTAAATGAGAGAAGCTGACCACTTTGCAATCTATGTTTCCAGTATCGCACTCTGATGACCCTTAATTTGCTTACTGCCTCTTTGGTACAACGCATCAGGGTACCAATAGCGCCAAGACCTCAGTGGAAGATTCTGGAAGGAGACGAAAAGACTAACCATCAAAACAATTGTTTCCTGTGGTCCACAGTAACCCGAAGTCTAAAATAAAAGCAACCAATCAGGTCATCCCAAATAACACAAGAATGCATTCTTTCATGCAGTTCTGAATCGCATAGAAGACCTCTGCCCCCAGAGAATGAGAATGTCAGAAGGATTACTTCTGTAGATATTTCTCCTAAACGAATTCTTTACTGGTCGCTTTTTCTACGAATTTTCATAAATAGTGGTTAGGTAGACGTCTGCGAAGAATTTACCCAGCACCATTCTGAAAAGAGTCCCAAACAACTCTTACTACAAGGACCGAAATTAGTCATGTTGACGGGTACCGAAATGTGAATAGCTTTCGGACATGGCCAAAGCTATTGTTTGCCACCCTAATTTGATTGTCTTCTAAAGAACCATTTTCGATGAGCAACGAAGCTTTGTTGCTGAAGTGGCGCCGTTTGTGTCGCCCAGATTTCAGCTTTTTCGTAATCGTGGTTCAAAGACGCAGTTCATCCGATGAAATTTTACATTTGATGTCAATGTCAGACGGTGAATCCGAAGGGGAAGATCCTCGTGATGTTTGTAAAGCTGATGAATTACGAGAAGATGGCGCTACAAGCGTTGTTGAATATCCCTCGCATCAATGAAATGAGTGACTCTTCGAACAGCGATGTCGCAACTACTGGACAAGAACAAGCTGAGAAGTTTCAAACCAATCTCGCTTTACATATAGCAGGTACGTATGTATAGCCATTGTATTTTATATTTTAGTGCAACTGATGTTTCAGCAGGCATTATAAATGTTTTCTATTTTGCTGTATTATAATTTGAGATTCATTGTTTTTGTTGTAACTGAATTATTTTAGTATATACTGTATATTCAGCTACATCAAACCGAGCACTTACCTCCAGCTAACAGCGCTAGAGGCCTTCGTGGCGCAGTGAAAGGAAAAATTCCGATGGAAAGAAATCTTTCCATTGGAAGTAGTGAGACAGCTGATGACAGAACAATATGAACTCTTACACCTACGAAAGTTGTTCGTGGAAGACGTCCACAGCAAAATATCTTTAAGGTAGCACCGGGACCTACAGTCTAAGCAAAGAAGTTTATCAGGAAAGGTAGGCTAACTGATGACAGCATGCTCCAAAAGCTACATGATGCTGATTGGACTATTAGCGTCGATACAATGGAAGCAGCAACTTCACGTATGTATTTACGAGGCGTTTATGGAGCACAACACTTTCACTTTGAGCTGTTATGGCGGAATACATGGGACAAGCATTTTTCGGAACACAATGAGCAGAAGTAAGTTAGCAAAAATTTTGCTGTTTAGGCGATCGACAGGCAGCAGTAGCCGGCCACGAGAAGCAGCAACAGGGAAGTAACCGATTTTGAGATATTCAGGAGTATCTAACCAGGAGCGAATTTGATAATATCTGTGTGCTTTAATAGTTTGTGTTTCTGCGTGTTTTTTTAGTATCTACTACCCAGTTCTCAGGTTTTCCTTTGCGTAGGAAAGAATCGATTTTGTGACATACTACAAGTTCCTAATCAGGGATGAGTTATTTAGTTTCATCTGAGTGCTTCGGTAGTTAGGTATTTTAATCTCTGCGTGTTATTGTAATTTATTAGACAGTTCCTGCATTTTCGTCAGGGTCTACAGTAGAGTTGCGCAGCACGAGGTTGACCCCTCACCTATGGTTGAGTGGGAGGTCGCCCCAGGTCGTAGCAGACTTCTCAAGCGGCCGCACTTAAGGCTTCCCTGGTTTGTCTGACAAACAGGTTGCAGGTGCTGTCAGTGGCTGACGCCGAGTCAGATGCCGTCGCCTGTCCCATAGGAAACCTACCAGCCTGCAAGATCCGGGCAATCAGATAAGGTGGGATTATTGTTAGTTAGGAGTTCCAACGTTAGGCGCGTTATGGGGCGCCTTAGGAACCTGGCTGCCAAGAAGGGAAAGAAAACCAATGTGCACTCCGTGTGCATACCGGTTGGAGTCATTACAGATGTGGAAAGGGTCCTTCTGGTTGTCACGAAGAGCACAGGATGTAGCAAACTGCAGGTGGTTGCCCACGTCTGTACCAGTGATACGTGTCACTTTGGCTCCGAAGACATTTTCTCTGGTTTCGAGCGGCTAACGGAAGTGGTAAAGGCTGCCAGTCTTGCTTGCAAGATGAAAGCAGAGCTGACAATTTGCAGCATAGTAGACAGGACCAATTGCGCACCTCTGGTACAGAGCCGAGTGGAGGATCTGAATCAGAGGCTTAGAGGATTCTGCGACCATGTAGGCTACAGATTCCTCGGCGTGCGCCAAAGGGTGGTTGGATTTAGGGTTCCGCTGAATAGATCAGGTGTCAACTATACGCAGGAGGCGGCTACACGGATAGCCGGGGCTGTGTGGCGTGGGCTGGGCGGTTTCTGAGGTTAGATCTCGAGAAAACACAGGAAGGGCTTCAACTACAAAGGGTGCAGACTGAACACAGGAAGAACGTAGATACAGTAACCCTTGGTGTAACTATTTTAAACATAGCTGCGCTACAGCAACTGTTCCACGTCAAAAGATTAAAAAACAGCCGACCAGTTGCAAAGGATAAAGTAATCTTTACCTAGGTTTCAATAGATATAAATCTATCTTCTTCAGAAGACGGCCTGGGGACAATGAACATCATAATTTATATTCAAGGTAAGATACACGAGTCAAGAATAAAGTATAACATATATTAGGAGAATCTTGTATTAAGGTATGTTACCCAAGAAGGGGATGGAAATAAATTTTTTAGTTTCTATGGTATCTGTGGGGAGGTTTTGACGTGGAACCGTTGCTGTAGCGCAGCTATGTTTAAAATACTGAAATTCCTGCCCGCCGAGGTATCAAAAGCTGCATCCAGGTATATGGACATCAAATTAAAAATTGTGAAAGCAGGTATGGCTATTGACTTTAATCACCAGTGCCTAGAGAAAGACATTATTCCTGATTAGATTTAACAATTTTTATACAAGATAATACCTTCCATTTCAATATCTTCCGCAAAGAAACATATTCAGATAATATTATTCCTGCTGACTCAACTCATCCAAAAGCTCATAAACTGGCATTTTTTCATTCCGCCATTCATCGAATGGTAACCACTCCTTTATCACCTGCGGCCCAAAAAAAAGGAATTGAATGTCATCAAAGCTATTGCAGTCAATAATGGGTACAACCAGAATATGATCGATTACCTGCTCAATAAGAAAAATTCCCAAAATTGCTCGACTTTGAGAAATAACCTCCCCACAGATACCATAGAAACTAAAAAAAATTTACTTCCATCCCCTTCTTGGGTAACATATCTTTATACAAGATTCTCCTAATATATGTTATACTTTATTCTTGACTCATGTATCTTACCTTGAATATAAATTATGATGTTCATTGTCCCCAGGCCGTCTTCTGAAGAAGATAGATTTATATCTATTGAAACCTAGGTAAAGATTAATTTATCCTTTGCAACTGGTCGGCTGTTTTTTAATCTTTTGATTGGTATAACAGTTAATTGTCGTACTGTGTTGGGAAAGTACCAGAGCTCCAAGCGCTAATAGAAAGTACTGATGCTCGAATCGTTCTAGGCACTGAAAGCTGGCTACAAACGGAGATAAGCTCAGTAGAAGTTTTGCGAAGAACCTAACGGTGTTCCGAAAGGATAGGCTAAACACGGTCGGCGGTGGCGTGTTTGTTGCTGTCAGTAGTAGTTTAGTTTCTCGCGATATTGATGTAGTTAGTTCCTGCGATTTAGTATGGGCAGAGGTTATCGTTGGCAACCGGGATGAAATAGTAATTATATTCTTTTACCGACCTCCCAATTCTGCTAATACAGTTTTCGAAAGGTTCAAAGAAAATTTTTTGTTTTGAAAGCAAACACTACCCGACTCATACGATTATAGTTGTGGGTAACTAATTTACTCTCCATATGTTGGCGAAAATACATGTTTAATTCCGGAGGTATGCATAAAGCATCATACAAAATTGTGCTAAACGTATTCTATGAAAATTATGTCGAGCAGTTAGTTCATAAGCCCACGCGAATAGTAAACGGTTGTGAAAAAACACTACATCTTAGCAACAAAATCCTGAGTTAATAACGAGAATGAAAACAGATAAAGGGATTAGTGAACACAGGGTTGTAACGAGATTGAATACTGTAACCCCCAAACCCTCCGAAAATAAACTAAGAATATACCTAGTCAAAAAAGCAGGAAAGTTAACTTGACGCCTTCCTGAGAGAATCTCCACTCCTTCCAAATTAATGATGTAAGTGTAGATCAGATGTGGCTTCAATTCAGAGAGAATTCAGGCAGCAGTTGAGATATTTATACAAAATAGATTAAACAACGGAGCTGATGCTCCTTGGTACACTAAACGGGTCAGAACACTTTTAGAAACAACGAAACGAACATGCCAAATTTAAAAAGACGCAAGATCCAAGACTGGCCATCTTTTGCCGAAGCGCGAAATTTAGCGCTGAGATGCTTATAACAGTTTCCACAACGAAACTGCCTCGAATGAGGAATAACATTTTTTTAAAAATTAGATTATAGCTGCACGGTCGATCCACACGGTTACGTCCTTGTGCGTATATTACAGAAAGTGACCGATTCCATGATTTTTGACAGCTGAAGCCGCTGTATCAGTTCGTCGCCATCCGGATTTCAGTTGCTTCTTTCACTGTTGAGTCCGAGAAAGATGAAGTCGTGGCTAAAATTACGGCGTTATCATACACTAGAGAGTTCCCAGTGTCATTACAGTGCTCTGCCACCGTCGTATTTTTAGGTCATGACAGCGGGGTGTACATGCGGTGCTCTGCACATCTCATGGGCTGTGCGTGTTTTATTCCCAATGTATGAACGACCACACTTCCAAGGGATCTTGTAAACCCCGAGGTTTCGGAAGCACAGAATCATTTTTAAAGGAACGCATGAGTGCTGCTCTGCAAACTTCACTGGAAAACTAACTGAACAGTTCTGACGTATTAAGTTTCGATGCGTACTTTTGCCCAAAGGTTCCTCTTTCAGAATCTTTTCTTACTGTCAAAATCTTTGATAAAGAGATTTCAGCTTTGTTTAAACATGCCTTGAACTACCTTTTTATTCAGTAACTAATTTTAACAGATTGACAGTGTCGGCGTGGGTAGTGGATTGTTGCCCTCTGTGGACAACATCTTCACGGACTTCGAGCAAAAGGCACTGGAATCTGCTAGCTTGAAGCTCACACTAGTTTGGAAATGTGTGGCCACGTTTGTGGTGCGGCCCCATATTGATAAAAGAATTTTTAAACCATCTGAATTCCATCCATAAAAAGTTCACGATGGAAATCTAAGACACAGATGCCTTGCATATTTGGATGTTTTGGTACGACGGAAAGATGGAGGCACTTTGGGACATGCAGTATATCGGAAATCGATGATCACGGGTTTATATTTACGTGCAAACAGATGCCACCATGCTTTGCAGACGACGGGCGTTCTCAGAACTCTGGTACACAGGACACAGCTCATTGTTGACGAGAACTGTCTTGAGGACGAGCTTCTACACTTACGAAGAGTTTTTGAAGCCAACTGGTACTCTCCGAAGATACCTAAGGCACTACGAATGAAACCAACAGTGGGCGTAAGGAATGCATAAGATGACACGGTAAATATGAAATCCATGGATTTTCTGCCATACGTGACAAGGTTATCGTTAAAAATAGGGCAGTTCCTTAGCAAACAAAGTTGAAGTGATTTCTCGCCATCCACTAAAGACAACAGCACTCCCTGGTTGTGTTAAAGATTTGGTGCTTCGAGAGCCTATGGTGTACAAGATCCCTTGTGCTGCCCCTGAGTAAAAATTTGCTCATTTTATCAGCACAAGATGTACGTAACCTCAAAATACGCAAAGTGGCTGTATAATAGATATATAAACTTTATTTGTTAAATGGAATTCTGTTATATGGTATAGAGCGCACGAAAAAGTGGTGGGCTTTGCTGCCGATAGCTGTACAACAGCGACCTGGCGTCTAAAGAAAAAAGAATGTAGAAGGCGAAAGAAGAGTTAATCATTTAAAACTCTAATGTAAAATGATTTTTTTACTTTAAGGTGAGTGAACAACCATATAAAGTTCATTGTAAAAAAGGGAATAATTCTCGGTCGGAGATTGTTCTTATGTTGATTGAAATGGGAAGTTTTGAAGCTAGATGCTTCCAAATGGTTTATAAAGTAAGGACTGAGCTGGTCTAGAAAGTTGAACACAGGTTCAGTTTAGTATCTGAAGTTAATTTCAGAATAAATTTTATTTGGGTTGAAAAGTGACGTAGGTGATTTTGGTTGAATTTTCGTTGTCTTCAGGGTAGTAGTACTATATTGTAAAATACGCGAACCTCTCAATATGAGAAAGTGACGACAAGCGTAAGTGAAGCCTCTGTCGTATATTGATTTATTTTGATGATAGGTTTCTGTATATGTATGGTATATTTTTTGGTTGTGACTACTAACCCCTGTAGAGAGTGTAAGCGATTGTGTGATTAAATCCTGGTCACTTCACGTAAAGAATTTATACTATTGTAATAGTTGCTCTTCCAATTTCATACTGAAATAAGCAGTTGCGAGTTCAGTAACTGTGAGCACTTACGGTGACGACATTACTATTGGATAGTAAGTAAAGTGAACAATTACTGGACATACTAAAAAGTTCTTATTCTACATTGCTGGAAAAAGATATTTTAAAAGGGTTAGTAACCGCGAATGCCCAACGCCTGAAGAGGTTGAGCCTTGTACATTATTTCATACAGGGACAAAAGTGGCGATGGAGCTTGGTGATTTGTTTTTCTTTATTTTTGATTATTCAATACTGAAAATAGGGATTTTTTAAAATCTTTTCCAGCAAAAGATTATATAACTGAAATTGTTGAAACATGAAAGACAAATATTGTGTAACGTTTCTCAAGGACAATAAATTAACGTTCATCATTAAATTAAAATCAAAGTTCCACTGGTGTCCGAACTTTGTGTAGTCAGTTTATACTACTTATATTCTTGTGTCAATGTCTTTGAGCATTTTAAATGCGGAAGTAATAATAAATACTCCTGAAGAGAAATATTTAGTAACGTTTTTCCCTAAAGTGAAAAAGCCTAAGATTGAATTTTGACAGCTACGATATAAAGGTTAAGCTGTCAGAGGTAAACTACCTCTGGTAGAAAAACAGTAAAAGGGGAAGAAAAGGGCCAGGGAGAGAAGTCGGGATTCCCCGAACACGGCTTACAGTGGGAGATACCCCAACACTCACCGACCTGCGCCAACACCAGAGAGATTGAAAACCTTAAAACTGAGAATAAAAACCACTTTCCCGGAGGAAACCGAGAACCATGTCGACCATCCGGGAATAGTCAGCCAACGTCAAAGGTAAAGTGAGGGGTTGTCTGTACTTAGCACGCAGAACCAAAAGGAGGGGCATTCCACCAAAATGTGGGCTACTGACTGGAAGGCTCCACAACCACAAAGTGGGGGTGGCTCATCACGCAAAAGAAAACCATAGGTCAGCCTGGTATGGCCAATGCGGAGACGACACAATGTGGTCGAGTCCTTGCGGGAGAGGCGAAAGGAAGAACGCCACGGTCCTGGTGTCACCTTAATCGCACGAAGTTTATTAGACAGGGAAGTAGCCTCCCAAGAGTTGGCTCGTGATTGTGCGAAGTGGGATTTGATGTGAAGCCGTAAATCCGCTGCAGGAGGGGTTACAGAAAACGGGGGTAAGTGACTGCTCCCCCAGCCAAACTATCAGCGAGCTCATTACCCGGGATACTCACATGGCACTCCAAATCTGAAGATACTAAAAATGGCGGTGTCGCATATCAATAAATACGGCAAAATATGTAAAAATGGAGTACTTAGTAACCATTAGAACAGTGGATGATCTAGTTCGCCCGTCATACCAATCATTTTGTAACACTTCAAAGAATGACGCAATACAAATATATTTTACTAAGAAGTCAGTGGACTGTCTACATTTTAGCTTTTATATTTCATTTCCAAATAGTTTCGAAAACAAAATCAAAGCAGGAACACAGTCGACTGAGTTTTCCATAAAATACTTTATCTGTCTTTCAACTTTTCCAGGAACAGTTTCGTCCGGTCCGCACTGTCTTGAGTCAAATTTGAATAGCGTTTAAGACCGCCGATATCCCGACAGTGACTTAATACATTCTTGTTGGATAGGGAGGGAGGTGGGAAGGGTGCTATGGGGTAGTCATTCCCAACTGACTGCGCCGACAGGGAAATCGGTCGGCGTGACGGGCAAAACAACACATCCAGTTGGTCAGTAAGGCCTTTACAGCTCCTAAAACCACCTTACGGTGTGTGGTGGAGCGTACTCCGTCTGTCAGAGGCTTCCTCCAACTGCAGTTACTAAGATTACGTATGAATTAAGATTGTTAGGTGCGCCTCCGTCTCAGATCACACTTTATTAATAATAATAATAGTACAAGGTTACATCACCAATTACAGTTAGATTCTCAGCAAGTACACCAAGTCCTTTCATCCATACATGTATTTTTTCATTACTAACTTTACGACAGGAGCGGGTATACAACGAGAAAGGCATATATATATATATATATATATATATATATATATATATATATATATATATATATATATATAACTAGGTCTTGATTGGCTCTTAGCATCTATTCCACAATGCCAAGTCTTGTAGGCTACGACATCTCGGTCGGCGAATGACTAATCCAGGTAGAGAGGCATTCTCACATCGGACGATAGCGAGAGTAAACCATCCACTTCCATTACTCCCTGTGGCTACGTCAAGACTGAAATTAACTCTACATCCACGGAAAAAATCAGTCCATTCAATATGACACTTTGTGCAGTTCCATTTGTGCCAAGTTTATTTTCCAGGATTATTGTGTGTTTGTAGACTGGCATGCGATGGCGACGTTGACGATACACACGTCGACGAGGCATAGTGCTTCAATGCTGTTGCAGATATAGCTCACAGCGGAATGATTCCGCTGGTCTGCGTTGGACGCTTTTATACTGACCGCATGACCTTTATTACATAAAAGCGCTGACAACGGACTTAGCCGCGGGGGCTCAAGGATGCAACAGTTTGAAAAAACCGAAAACATAGTGCCGCGTTGACCGCCGGGTCCCTGCGAGGTTGCATGATGCAACCCGCTTGGGTCGGCTCGCCAGCGGGTACGCGTGCTCTTACAAGGGAACATCCCCATCGCAGCCCCCTCAGATTTAGTTATAAGTTGTCACAGTGGATGGGCCTTGAAAAACTGAACACAGATCAATAGAGAAAACAGGAAGAAGTTTTGTGGAACTATGAAAAAATAAACAAAATATAAACTGAGTAGTCCATGCTGAAGATAGGCAATATTAAGGAGAGTGTGAATTCAGGAGCGCCGTAGTCCCGTGGTTAGCGTGAGCAGCTGCAGAATGAGAGGTCTTTAGTTCAAATCTTCCCTCGACTGAAAATTTTACTTCATTTTCGCTAAGTTATGATCTGTCCGTTCATTGACGTCTCTGTTCACTGTAATAAGTTTAGTGTCTGTGTTTTGCAACCGCATCGCAAAACCGTGCGATTAGTTGACGAAAGGACGTGCCTCTCCAATGATAACCGAAAACATTTGATCGCAAGGTCATAGGTCAACCGATTCCTCCACAGGAAAACACGTCTGATATATTCTATACGACACTGGTAACAGCATGTGCGTCACATGACAGGAATATGTTGTCGACCCACCTAACTAGTACACTTGGCGAATGGGTAAAAAGATTCTTCTACCTTGTCCGATTTAGGTTTTCTTGTGTATGTGATAATCACTCCCAAAAAAGTGATGAAAACATAAGAGTTTGTCACAAACTGAAAATAAAAAGAAACTTTTCACTCGAGGGAAAACTTGAACCGAGGGCCTCTCGTTCCACAGCTGGTCACGCTAACCACGGGACCACGGCGTTCCTTGCTCGCACTGTCCTTGACATTGCCTATCTTGCACATGGACTATTCACTTTCTATATTTTGCTTATTTTTTCATAGTTCCACACAACTTCTTCCTGTTTTCTCGATCGATCTGTGATCAGTTTTTCAAGGCCTATCCACTGTGGCAACTTATATCTAAATCTGAGGGGGGTGCGATGGGGAGGTTCCCTTGTTAGTAAGACGAGAGCACGCGTACGGGACAACACGCCCGCTCCGGCCGTCGCAGCGGCTCTTCATTGTCATTTAGTGACACGTACCAGACGCAACATGGCAGTTAACTATTACGAACTTAGGTCTCGGAATTTTAATTTAACCAGTGACTTACCACACATCTCTTTTAGAGTACCACCCGAACTGGGGGAGCACCCCCGTGATACTTTAGTGCTTCCTAAACGTAACCTTGACAAAGCTTGCCCTTTTATGCATCTGTTTACCAACTGCACCTACTAAGGGTCGCAGAATACGGTTGGGTAAAATTTATTTTAATGACCAATAACCGATTCTGACTTACTCGCTATTCGTCAATGTACACACTTGTTCGTAATCTACTACGAATAAAGTGGGTTATGAGTAACATATTTGAAATACGAAAGGAATCGATTCCTCCAATTCTCTATCACTTATAAAGTAAAGGTAATGTTGCTGCTTTGTTTCAGAATATGTTTTCTAACTTATCAAAATTATTTCATCTTGGAAAATTTTCTATTGCATTCTATTAAAAGAAAATTCATTCTACGCATGGAAAAGAATAGCAGTGCTGCCTCTCGTGAAAATCGCCTCTAAAGTTAACGATAGAACAGTTGCAGATCATTTTTTTCTCAGCAAAAGAAAGAGAAAACATCAATTCCGCTAAGATTTTAGCGAATAGCTTCGTTGGTATTGCGCATCAGCTTCACCTCCCAAATCCTATTCACAGTGGAACAACAGTCAATCCGTCAGTTGAATCAGAAATTAACCATCAAATTTCTTAGGCATTTCTTTATTATATGTATATTTTGTTTTAAGTCTGTCTTGACCATCGATGGCAATACTCATCAACTTTGTTCTTATGTCGCGGTAAGTGATGCAGTGGTTGCATGTCCTTTTGTTTACAATGGCTGAAACGTCCTATCGATAGGAAGTTTACGTGTGTTGCAGCGTAATGAGCTCCATTATATTCTGTCTCACGGAATTCTCTAATCCCAAATTTTTAGCTTACTGCAGAAACTTAATCCGCATCAGAAAGCTATGCATATTTAACGCAAAAAAAGCGACAGGCCCCGACAGATTTTATAGCGAATATCTGAAAGACACTGCCCAAATACTAACGCCAATGTTGACAAAAATCTACATTAAGTGTATAGCAACAGCCTTCATTCCGGAACAGTGGAGACATTCAACAGTAAAAGTGCTTTATAAAGGGAAAGCAGACCCCAAGGACCCTAGCAAATACAGAGGCATAGCCCTAGAAAACTTACCTTTCGAAGTGTTCACAAAAATAACAAAGAATAAAGCAAATAAGCGACGAAAACCTCCCCGAAAGCCAAATGGAATTCACAAAGGGAAGATCAACTCTGACAGCAATAGAACTCCCGCTAAAGAGCGTATGGGAAGCCCTTGAAGACAAGTTCTATGCAGTATTCATAGATTTTACAAAAGCCTTTGACTTCATAAACAAAATTAATGAGCAAAAACTAGAGGAAACCCTGGGAAAAAATATCTGGACAGGAATTATAAGCGCAATACTGCAATGGAACGAAGTAAGAATATCAGACAATCTCTCCCTATCTGAGCCGATACTCAGACGGAGTACTACAGGGAGAGACCCACTGAGTCCTGTTATTTATCCTTGCAGTGGAAGAAATTTTAAGAATACCCCAAAGGGAGGGTGTACTCTCATATGCATATGCATACGATACTGTAATAGGTGCAAAGTTAGAAGAAGCGATAAACGATATGGAAGACTGGTGCGTCGAACATGGCTTCGAAATAAATGTGGCGAAAACAAATGGTGGTACTCGGAGGAAGAACACCTGCATCAGCTGAGATCTTCATACTAGAAAGAAAACTCAAGATTGTGCCGGACTACAACTACCTAGGGGTCACAATACGAACAACTGCAAAATGTTTCACAAAACATCTAACAGAGCAAGCAATGCAATCAATAATGGCAATACATGAAATACATCAGAACCCTGAGCCTAGAGACAGCAATGGCACTATTCAGAGCCAAAATCTTCCCAATACTGACGTACGGCATAGAAATTATTGGACAACATCTTACAGTTAACAACCTAACACTAGAAAGATTGAAGGCGACCTATATTAGGAAAGTAATAGTGTCCAAAACATGATCGAGACTTTTATACCTGCTGGCGAGGGAACCCTTCCTCACTGAAGACCTTCGGACAAACCTGATGCTACCCAATAGCAGCGCCTTGCAAAGTCTACTTTAAACATTGAAGAAAAAATGGAAGACATACCCCCAGAATTTTACAGCACAGGTGCCATGATTGGCCGAACATGGACAAAGGAAAACTTCGAAATGAGACTATCACCAGATTGGCAGTCCATGGTTTCCACCACCTTATTTGCAACAACACGTCGTATCATGAACCAAACGAAATTTGTGAGTGTAAACTCTCATCAAATTTGCAAACGTCACCGTATAGAGCTCTGTACCAAAAGGATACTAACAGTAAGTGACTATGCAAATCACAATATGTGAAATTTCTAATTTATCTTATCACTGTACATTGCATTTGTATGGCTATTTGGCTGCAATAAACTTGTACTTAATGCAAAGCCAATGCAGAGTCAGTACTAAAATACTTCCAACTATTTATGACTGGACGTCCAGCAGCATCCTGCAACACGTTTCGCTTTAATTTTGCGATGAGCTTCGGGAACGCAGTTTTAGGAGATTTTAGATTTAAAACGTGAAGGGCACTACACACGCACTAACCGGCATATTAGACGTGTTCAGGCATTTTAACGTACCGTCATTTACTGTCGGGACAGCTGTGACCCCGCCCCTCCCCTCCCCCCGCACCCAAACACTCAACCCAACAAACCGTGCGGTGTGCACCACTACCAGCCTCCTGACAAAAATTCGTCTTTCGTCTCTGCGCGCGGTATCAGATGCTGTTCTAATATAAATGTAAGGGCGCGAGTCAGACGCAACTTTGAAGGCATTTTCTGGAGGAATCTGAAGACTGCAGATGTTTGTGGGATATAGATGCAAGAAATAAAGCACTTTAAAGGTATGAGCTAAGGTCTGATCAGGGTAGCTCCAGAATACAGTTGTTAGTTGCCAACCGCAAGGTGGAACGGGTATAATATGTTTGAGTAAGAGAGCCGGGTGCGTGCAGTAAAAAACCGAGGAGTCGCAGCTAGGTGCCCGGGAGGAAGCAGACGTGTGGTGACAGCGTTGAGGTAGGTCGCTGCCCCTGACCAAACTTTAGCACGTAAATGAGAAAATATATAATGTTCAGAGTTAGGATTTGTATGTCCAAGGTTTGACACAGTAAGCGTTTGGTAACATTTTTTGTAAGAGTGTTCCGTGCTACGGTAGGTTTTGTGTATGACAAAATTTTAACAATATATATACTGTGATCAACATTGTGTTTAAATCTAACAGCCTGAATCATAATCCAAATCCTTTGCTTAAACTGAATATGAAAATGAGTAGTGGAGTAAAGTTACCCACCAATGAAAGAACCAAGTAAACATCATGGCCAAAAGTTAATTTTCCAGTACCATCTTAATGCCATTGCACAAACGGCATTCTCTAAAGTTTTATTGCTGATTCAAATACATGTTGCATTTCAGGCAAAATGGAGGAGTGCAAGAAACAAGTTCACAGACGCAGTCAGATGCAGATTTCCTGAATAATTAATTTAGAACAATCTTATCAATGATACTTTCACACTTATTTTAAAGAATCCATAATCGTCCCTTTTGGAACTCAGAATAAAAGTGCCGACCTTTCGTATTTCTGTTTTTAGGTTTTATATCCGACGTTTATCGGAAATAAAAACCTAAAAACCGGAATATCGACATTCAATGGAAGTTCATTAGTAAAATATATCTGTTTCCTTGTAAGTGTTCAGAAAGTACAGCTTACGCCCACCCCTGTGCTATAAAGTGCGAAGTGTGTGATTGTTTAACAATCCTAACAGTTGGTAACTGCTTCATTTCTTGTATTTATTGTATGTGTGCCACCTCTATTCTTAGTCTTTCCTGTTCGAATGTGAAATTTTTAAACTTACAGGTCATCTTGATTTCTTTTAGCATGATGTGTTTCCTCAGTCAACTATGAAGCACGCTGTAGGTTTTAGGAATCATTTTAGCCAGTAGCTCTGGGGCTACAACAGCACAATTTGAGATCTTAAATTCTGCCAGTGGCTGGGAATCTTACTGTAGCTAACATACTTTCCACTGGAATTTAAGAGTGGTTTGATGATTAGCAGCTCCAAAATGCACTGTTCATACTTTCCTCGGTAATTACGAAAAATCATCGCGTCCCAGATATTTAACATAACGTAGGTAGATTTCTTTCCTTGCGTTAGACCCTTGTTTGCCCACAGCTTTCTTCTTTTGCCGTGACACCTTAAACACCAAAAGCAAACACCTGCTTTTTTTTTTTTTTTTTTTTTTACGAAAAAGGCGGCAACTCGTAGCACAAACTCCTGAACTTAATATGAGCAAATAACACGGCGGCACTAATCGCCGAGTGCGGTCGGCCGGGAAGTGTGTAGGCTGCCGCGAAACTGGTCGGTCGATAAAATGGTGCGTGTGTAGGCACCTTTAATGTCATCCGTAACTAAATATTTTTCGATCGTTTTCTAACTGTATAAGCACGAGGTAATTGCGCGACTCAACGACACACCTATATCCGATAGCATTGTTACTCTTCGTACAACGGTGAAAGGTACTGCAGATTGGAGTAGTGGCTGCAGTTTCTTCTTTGTATAGTTAGAGTACTTCCACATTTTGCTAGGGAGACGGGGGGGGGGGGGGTTGTACTGAAAGGGCAGGAAATTTAATTTGGTTGTATAGCTAATGTAATCGCTAAGGTCATTTGCCTACCAAGAATTTTTGTGTTACTTATGCGGCGATTGCTCAACCTGAATGGATGTGGCGTGCTCCTGACTTCCTCATGAAAAAACTTGTGATGCTGTTACACACCATGTTTGTACACTGACGCATGGTACAACTTGTCAGTTTCTCGTCGTTAGAGGTGAAAAGTGCCAAAAATCGTAGGGCCAAAGGATAATAACACGAAGCCTTTGGTTTTGTAGACCATAATTTACCAACTTGTGGTATTCAAATGGTTCTGAGCACTATGGGACTTAACATCTGAGGTCATCAGTCCCTTAGAAATTAGAACTACTTAAACCTAACTAACCTAAGGACATCACACACATCCATGCCCGAGGCAGGATTCGAACCTGCGACCGTAGCAGCAGCGCGCTTCCCGACTGAAGTGCCTAGAACCGCTCGGCCAGCGCGGCCAGCTTTTTATTCAATGTTAGTTATTGAAGTTATGAGTAATAAATGAATTCTTTGCATTAGCCGAACGGAATAATTCTTTTCTCTGTGAATAGTTTATTCGAGAACTAATTAGAAATTTATTCGAATAGTGCCTATCTCTGCAATATGAGAAGCAATATTCAAGTATCGTTGATATGATTCTGCAGGCTTTACTCCGTCGCTGTACTACACTTCGTGAGGATTTTCACAGTAAACCTCAATCTGTCCTGTGTCTCACTTTTATATGGTTCTTCCACTTCGAAAATATGTTGTTTGTACAGGAAACATGTTACAAATATATGAAATAAGATTTAGCTACGCTTAAACCAGTGAAGTTAGAGACATTTTGGGGAATACTCCATCATACAACTTTTTTTCTGCGACAATTTTTACTTGCTTTGGAGTGTTTTGGTAATGAACAACTGCATAACATGCAGTATCACATGTACTTATCACTCTTTGGGAGACGACAACGTCCGGTTTGGACATGCATCAAAAACGACTATCGTTGATATTAGAGCGCCTATCTAGGAGGCTAAAAGCATATAACAAATAGCGCATGAAGTAATCCTGATGGTTAGCTACATAAAATTCACTGCAAAATACAGTAAAATATTTTCAACTGTATGGTTGGTAAGAAAAGTGGCTTACGTTCGACTGTAGATACAGGCAGCCTACTTGTACAAAATTGTAAACGTGGAGGAGATTCACAGATACGGTTACTTTTATGATACTTTAAATATCACACTATCCTTTACTAGTTTCAGTTAAAGAGGAAATTGCATTTCTGAAACTTGTAGCGTGAACCAACGGTTATCGCTTGCAGGCAGTGACTAAATTATATGATGCAATTACAAGCAAATTAAACAGTCATTGAAAAGTAAAACTTACCTCTAAATCTCAATATGATACACAACGGTAAAATCTCAGACCCTACACCTGGTTCACACGAATGGTGGTTAAATTCGCTTCAAAATAATCGGTAGTGGGACGACGGTTACGTTACATTTCATCGAAGAATGATTAGTTTGAAAGCGTGTGCTAAGATTGAGAGAAGAAGTGTGCAAGCCTAAGCCTTGTATATCCACGTGCTGAAAGACGTATCTTATAGGCTGCAACAAGAAACATTTGTAAATTTTGCACGCTGCAGTTCGCGACGTGGAAATATGTTACAAAATGGTAGCAACTCGCTAAATCATTCGGTCAAGAGAATAAGTTCTCTACAAATACCTGTTTCACTGGGTATGAAGCGGCTCTTCTAAATTTGACGAGGACCTCCACAGTCGTACTTACAAGTATTGAGTCGGGACCGGTTTCATTCATCAGATCATCAGCATGTTGCCTGCAGTTAAAACAAGCAGTTAGGTTAAATGTCACATTTTCTTAACGAATAAAATAACTCGCACTGTTAACACCCTCCGATAAACCCTCACCAACTATCATGATTCAGGACGCCCAGCGGTCTTGTGTAACGTTAGCACAAAATATGACTACAACGATCTCAAAAGCACAGAGAACTAAGTGCTTACAACACGACAGGCCGAGTACCCTCGCCTAGGCTGTGCAAAGAACGCTGCGCGGTCAGAGAGGTACGCGCGTAAACATACAAGTTACCATGTGTCAACTGCGATACATCGATAGTGGGAGAATAGGCGTTAAACTGGACACAAGACTTAGACACAGAAATAAGATTGAAGTACAGAAAGAAAGACTACACAATTACTCAAAAACTATTGCAAAAATACACACGAACAAAGCGAAACAAACTAATTATGCATAATAAAAATGGGAGTGCTTACACAAAGAGGCATCGTCATTCGACATATGGCTGATAATACTAAACAACAGTAGAGTAATTGCATAAATGATCGTAACTAATGAGAATATGTATTACAAACGACGTGTTGTTGTTGAACATGTAAAAGAGTTAAAATAACTAAACTGGGTGGTTTCCGTTGAACTTCTGTTTTAACAAAATTAAAATCGAAATGTATTAAACTAGCTCCAGTTGTATGCAATAGAAGGGGAACAAATTTCAGTCCTTATACACAAAGTTGAATCATCATTAGAGAGATAAACTCGAGATTGGTGGTCTTGCTTCAAAGCTCATGCCTACGAACTAACAGGTCGCGGGAACGGACCCCGGTCAGGCCGAGAAAGTTATCACTGTGCCCTTAGGTTAGCCCTTACCTCTCAAGGCAGTGAGGAATGACAAAGAACAACACTTGTTTCGTATTCCATGTTCCTCTTATCTCAGTTGGATAACTGGTACACGTTAGAGAAGTCTTAAGACGTAAGACATGGATCGTGGGAGTGGTGTCCAGTTGAAAGACAGACTTGGCTATTGAGGCGAACGAAATTAGTATTAGTGTAGGTAGACGAACAGTGAGTGACTACGCAGACGATTGTGAATTGATTACACACAATACAGCAGCAACAGTAATTGTGATTATACAGAATGATCGTGACTGCTCATTCCCGATTTCAAGAAGAGCTGTCGAACAGACGTACAAAACTACAGGCCTCTGACGTCGGTCTGTAGAAGAACTTTGGAACAGGTTTTCTGCTCGCATATTGTAACATTTCTGGAGACCGTAAATCTCCTCTGTGAGCATCAACATGGGTTCCTAAAACATCGATCGTGTGAAACCCATCTCGCTCTCTTCGTACGCGAGACCAAGAAAGCATTAGAAACAGGCGTCCGGGTTCATGACGTCTCCTTTGACTTCCGGAAGGTGTTCGATAGAACACTGAAGTACCGCCTACGGAACAAAATACGAGCGCGCGGAATAACAGACCAACTGTGTGACTGGATTAAAGTGTTCCTAGCAAACAGAACACAGCATGTCGTATTCGACAGACAGAAGTCTTAAGACGTAGAAATAACTTCTGGGATGCCCCAAGAGTGTGTCATAGGACCATTACTTTTGCAAAAATATACACTACTGGTCATTAAAATTGCGACACCAAGAAGAAATGCAGATGATAAACGGGTATTCATTGGACAAATATATTATACTAGAACTGACATGTGATTACATTTTCACGCATTTTGGGTGCAGAGATCCTGAGAAATTATTACCCAGAACAACCACCTCTGGCCATAATAACGGGCTTGATACGCCTGGGCATTGAGTCAAACACAGCTTGGATTGAGTGTACAGGTACAACTGCCCATGCAGCTACAACACGATACCACAGTTCATCAAGAGTAGTGACGCGTATTGTGACGAGCCAGTTGCTCCGCCACCACTGACCAGACCTTTTCAATCGGTGAGAGATCTGGAGAATGTGCTGTCCAGGGCAGCAGTGGAACATTTTCTGTATCCAGAAAGGCCTGTACAGTACCTGCAACATGCGGTCGTGCATTATCCTGCTGAAATGTAGGGTTTCGCAGGGATCGAATGAAGGGTAGAGGCACGGGTAGTAACACATCTGAAATGTAACGTCCACTGTTCAAAGTGCAGTCAATGCGAACAAGAGGTGACCGAGACGTGTAACCAATGGCACCCCGTACCATCATGCCGGGTGATACACCAGTATGGCGATGACGAATACATGCTTCCAAAGTGCGTTCACCGCGATGTCGCCAAACACGGATGCGACCAACATGATTCTGTAAACAGAACCTGGATTCATCCGAAAAAATGACGTTTTGCCATTCGTGCACCCAGGTTCGTCGTTGAGTACACCATCGCAGGCGCTCCTGTCTGTGATTCAGCGTCAAAGGTAACCGCAGCAAAAATGGCTCTGAGCGCTATGGGACTCAACATCTTAGGTCATAAGTCCCCTAGAACTTAGAACTACTTAAACCTAACTAACCTAAGGACATCACACACACCCATGCCCGAGGCAGGATTCGAACCTGCGACCGTAGCAGTCCCGCGGTTCCGGACTGCAGCGCCAGAACCGCTAGACCACCGCGACCGGCAAAGGTAACCGCAGCCATGGTCTCCGTGCTGATAGTCTATGCTGCTGCAAACGTCGTCGAACTGTTCGTGCAGATGGTTGTTATCCTGGAAACGTCCCCATCTGTTGACTCAGGGATTGAGACGTGGCTGCACGATCCGTTACAGCCATGTCATCTCGACTAGTAGTGATACGAGGCAGTTGGGATCGAGCACTGCGTTCCGTATTACCCTCCTGAACCCACCGACTCCATATTCTGCTAAAAGTCATTGGATATCGACCAACGCGAGCAGCAATGTCGCCATACGATAAACCGCAACCGCGATAGGCTACACTCCGACCTTTATGAAAGTCGGAAACGTGATGGTACGCATTTCTCCTCCTTACACGAGGCATCACAACAACGTTTCACCAGGCAACGGCGGCCAACTGCTGTTTGTGTATGAGAAATCGGTTGGAAACTTTCCTCATATCAGCACGTTGTAGGTGTCGCAACCGGCGCCAACCTTGTGTGAATGCTCTGAAAAGCTAAGCATTAGCATATCACAGCATCTTCTTCCTGTCGGTTAAATTTCGCGTCTGCAGCACGTCATCTTCGTGGTGTAGCAGTTGTAATGGCCAGTAGTGTATGAACAACCTAGTAGATAACGTCGGAAGTTCGGTGAGACTTTTGGGAGATGGTGCTGTTTGATATCTAGAGAAGCCGCGACAGTAGAAAATTGTAGTGAAATACAGGAAGACCTACTGAGGATCGAAGCTTGGTGCAGCGAGTAGCAGTTGCACATTAGAAACAAATGCGTCGTATTGCTGGTACATAGACAGAAAAAGCCTTCATTGTATGATTACACAGGGAGCAGAACAATCACAGGAAGCCGTTACTTCCATAACACATCTGAGGGTATTCGTATGGAGTGATTCGAAGTGGAGTGACTCCATAAAATTAATGCGTGTTAGGCATATGAGATGTATTGGAAGAATCTTCAGGAAGTGTAGTCCACCAAGAAAGAAAGTAGCTTGGGAAACAGTCGTTCGAGCAGTTCTTGAAAGTTGCTTGTCAGTCTGGGGTCGTTGCCAGATAGGACTGACAGAGTAAATAGACAAGATACAAAGAAGAGCAGCTGGTTTCGTTACAGTTTCATTTAGTGAGCGCGACAGTGTCACGGAGATGCTCAGTAAACTACATGGCAGACGCTGCAAGGGAGGCATTCTGCATCTCGGTTGGCCTACTGTTAACGACGATTGCGGTCAATCGACTGTCGCCGCTCAAAGAAGTCTTAGCGTTTGCACACACGGCGGTAAAATCTCCGTGCCGGCCACTGTGATCGAGCGGTTCTAGGCGCTTCAGTCCGGAACCACGCTGCCGCTACGGTCGCAGGTTCGAATCCTGCCTCGGGCATGGATGTGTGTGACGTCCTTAGGTTAGTTAGGTTTTCGTACGAGGGACACTCCAAAAGAAATGCACACTATATTTGTAAAAATACAGTTTTCATTCCGCATGTGTGAAAGTCTTTCAAACTTAATGCAACCTGTTCCCGTGAGTGGCGCCGACATAGCATGTCTTAAAGATGGCTGTTACACTTGACGCTCGTCAGAAGCAACGTGCTGTCATAGAATTCCTATGCTGTGAAAACGAGACAGTGGGAAACATCCACAAGAGGTTGAAAAAGGTCTATGGAGATGGTGCTGTCCATCGCAGTACAGTTAGTCGGTGGTCAGAACGATTCAAATGGCTCTGAGCACTATGGGACTTAACATCTGAGGTCATCAGTCGCCTAGAACTTAGAACTACTTAAACCTAACTAACCTAAGGAAATCACACACATCCATGCCCGAGGCAGGTTGGTTGGTTGGTTTGGGAAAGGAGACCAGACAGCGAGGTCATCGGTCTCATCGGATTAGGGAAGGACGGGGAAAGAAGTCGGCCGTGCCCTTTGAAAGGAACCATCCCGGCATTTGCCTGGAGCGATTTAGGGAAATCACGCCCGAGGCAGGATTCGAACCCGCGACCGTAGCGATCGCGCGGTTCCAGACTGTAGTGCCTAGAACCGCTCGGCCACTCCGGCCGGCTAGTCGTTGGTCAAGCAGGTTACGTGATGAAAGCGGGCACGGCAATACTGAGGATTGTCCACGCAGCGGCAGGCCTCGTACTGCACACACTCCAGACAATGTGCAGAGAGTTAACGAATTTGTGACTGCTGACAGACGCATCACAGTGAACGAATTGTCACGTTACGTTGGGATAGGGGAAGGAAGTGTTTGCAGAATACTGGAAGTGATGGCGTTAAAAAAGGTTTGTGCCAGGTGGGTTCCCAATATGTTGGCAGTGGCTCACAAACAAACAAGAAAAACGGTATGCAGAGAACGTTTGGAACAGTACTAGAATGGTGGAGATGAATTTTTTGGAAGAATTGTGACAGGTGAAGAAACATGGCTCCATCATTTTTCACCAGAGACAAAGAGTGGCATCACGCAAATTCACCCAAGGAAAAAAAAAAAAAAATCAAAACTACACCTTCTGCTGGAAAAGTTATGGCTACGGTGTTTTTCCATTCCGAAAGACTCTTGCTTGTGGTTATCATGCCAAGTGGAACCACCATAAATTGTGAAGCATATGTGACGACCCTGAAGAAACTTCAAGCTCGACTGAGTCGTGTTCGACCACATCGGCAAAAGCAGGATGTTTTGCTGTTGCACGACAATGCACGGCTACGTGTCAGTCAAACAATCGTGGAAGCGATTACAAAACTCGGATGGACAACACTGAAACACTCGCCTTACAGTCCTCACCTGGCTCCATGTGACTATCATCTCTTTGGGAAACTGAAAGACTCTCTTCGTGGAACAAGGTTTGAAGGTGATGCTTCCCTTATGCACCCTGCCAAACAGTGGCACCAACAGGTTGGTCCTGAATTTTACCGTGCGGGTATACAGGCGCTGATTCCAAGATGGCGTAAGGCAGTTGAAAGGGATGGAAATTATGTGGAGAAATGAAAATATTGTTCCTAAAGGATGTATTTACACACTTTAAAACTTTCAAACATGTAGAATAAAAGATGAATTTTTTAAAAAAATAGTGTGCATTTCTTTTGGAGTGACTCTCATAGTTCTACGTTTACGGGACTGATGACCTCAGATTTTAAGTACCATAGTGCTTAGAGCCATTGGAACCAAAATCTCCGTCGTCCGTCATGCGAGTAATCTGAATACTGGCACCTTCCTTTCGTCATGAAACCACTTCACTTAATTTTAATGTGATATTAAATTGTTTACTAGTTTTGAGCTCACAGCGTTGTTTGAAATGAACAGAGAGCAAATTGCAGCACTATTGTTGTTACGTCGACGAATGAAAGAAGTGGAAAAAAATCGACTATATTCGATTCATGCAGTGAATGAAAGAACATGGGAGGCTGGAGCTCTCTACTCGTTGTCTGAAGAGTGGAGGCAGAAACTACATCTATATCTAGATAGATACTCTGCAACCCACCGTACGGTGCGTGGCTGAGGTTATCCTGCACAACTACTAGTCATTTCCTTTCCTGTTCCACTCGCAAATAGAGCGAGGGAAAAATGACTATCTATATGCCTCCTTATGAGCCCTAATTTCTCGCATCGTATCTTCGTGGCCCTTACACGCAGTGTATGTTGACAGGAGTAGAGTCATTTGGCAGTCAGCTCCAAATGCTGGTTCTCCAAATTTTCTCATAATGTTCCTCGATAAAAAAAAATCGCCTTCCCTCCAAGGATTCCCATTCCAGTTCCCAAAGGATCTCCGTAACACGTGTTTTCCTAACCTACGGGTATAAAATCGAGCTGCCCTTCTCTGCATTGCTTCGACGTCCTCCTTCAGTCCGACTTCGTACGGATCTCAAACACTCGAGCAGTATTCCCAGAATAGAACGCACCAGCAGCCTGTATGCGATCTCCTTTACTACGCTTCCCAAAAATTCTCCCGATGAACCGAATTCGACCATTCTACAATTCGCCTTCCCTTCCACAATCCTCACGTTGTCGTTCCATTTAATTTCTCTTGCAACGATACGCCCAGCTATTTGAACGACGTGACTGTCAAGCGAGACCCTACTATTACTGTATCCGAACATTAAGGGTTTGTTTTTCCTACTCATCCGTGATAAGTTACATACATGACAATTAAGTCTTCAGTTAGTTGAGAATGTCACTGATTTCCTTTCACAGACTCCATAGGTAGTTGATACGTATCATTCAGCGCAAAAAAAAAAAAAAAAAAAAAAAAAAAAAAAAAAAAAAAATTGTGACAGTTATTGGGGACTGGTGACGTCCGCTTTGATGTAAATCTCGCTGTCACTGGAAAGGGACTAATAATGGTGTCCTCGTAGGACAGATGCGTCGGTTATGGGGCAGCAAACGCACAATGAAAGTAACATAAAATAGAGAATAGAAAAGTATGCTATCCAACTATTGTAACGCTGGTTACAGCAATTGTACAATGCAGGTTTAGCCTATCTGTCCTGGGTTGACTACAGTTCCATGAACACAAACTAAATAACGTTCTCTGAAGTCAGGAGAAACAGACCTTCTGTCTTGATGTACTACTCGAAAAACAGAATGACATTTTCACTCTGCAGCGGAGTGTGCGCTAATACGAAATTTCCTGGCAGATTAAAACCGTGTGTCGGACCGAGACTCGAACTCGGGACCTTTGCCTTTCGCGGGCAAGTGCTCTACCAACTGAGCTACCGAAGCACGACTCACGCCCGGTACTCACAGCTTTACTTCTGCCAGTATCTCGTCTCCTACCTTCCAAACTTTACAGAAGCTCTCCTGCGAACCCTGCAGAACTAGCACTCCTGAAAGAAAGGATATTACGGAGACATGGCTTAGCCACAGCCTGGGAGATGTTTCCAGAATGAGATTTTCACTCTGCAGCGGAGTGTGCGCTGATATGAAACTTCCTGGCAGATTAAAACTGTGTGCCGGACCGAGACTAGAACTCGGGACCTTTGCCTTTCGCGGGCATGAGTCGTGCTTGGGTAGCTCAGTTGGTAGAGCACTTGCCCGCGAAAGGCAAAGGTACCGAGTTCGAGTCTCAGTCCGGCACACAGTTTTAATCTGCCAGGAAGCTTCATACTCGAAAAGCGCTTGCAAACTAACAGTACTCAGTTAAATCTCTAGGCAGGCGACCTCTATCCATACACGATAATTCTATTCACAGTTCTGTTTCTAATGAAGACCAACCACTGTCTGTCTGTTGGCCACGATTTTAATCTCAGTCGACGACTCGAAGTCTCGAAGGGATGAAGAGCGTTCTGCAGGGACTCCCTAGTTAGTTAGTTACTTGGTTTCGTGATCCGTTGACCAATCGCACGGCACGGAAGCAGTTATGATGTGGAACGTGTCAAGTGCACAAGAAACGCACATATCATACAAGTTCTTTTAACATATATATACTACGATACAGTGTTAAAGATTAATATTTGTATTATTTACCCCATTCCCTTAAATGGCACAACACGCGTATTCTCTATTAATAGATTTATTTATTCCTATTCAAGAATTCATCTATGGTATAGAAAGAGTTGTCAAAGAGATATGATTTCAATTTATTTTTGAAGCTGTTACTGCTGTGTCAGACATTTTATTTCATCTGGTAATTTGTCAAAAATTTTTATAGCAGAATATTTTACCCCTTTCTGTGCCAAAGAAAGGTTGAATAAAGGATAGTGTAAGTCTTTCTTTTTTCTGGTAATATAATCATGAATGTCACTGTTGTTTTTAAACTGGTCCATATCGCTGAGAACAAATTTCATTAGTGAGTAAATGTACTGTGAGGCTATTCTAAGAATTCCCAATCTTTTAAAAAGATGTCTACAAGACGTGCGACTATGAACCCGACACATTATTCTAATCACTTTCTTTTGAGCAGTGAATACTTTTTGTCTAAGTGTTGAGTTACCCCAAAATATTATTCCGTACGACATCAGAGAGTGAAAGTATGCAAAGTACGTTAGCTTACTAGTTTCTGTATCCTCAAAATTGGCAATTATTCTGATTGCAAAAATTGCTGAACCTAGTCGCTTTAGAACATCCAAAATATGAATTTTCCGATTAAGATTTCCATCTATATGTACACCTAAAAACTTAGTATGCTCTACCCTGTCTACTGACTTCTGTTGATGTGTTATATTTATTGAAGGAACTGTACTTTTCGCAGCAAGAAATTGAATGTGTTGCGTTTTTTCAAAGGTTAGAGCAAGCCCATTTGCAGAAAATCAATTAATGACTTTCCAAAGACCTTATTTGTATCATTTTCAATTGGAGTTTCTCTTACTGGATTAATAATGATGCTTGTATCATAAGCAAACCAGCAAACAGTGTCAGTTCAGCTTCTTGTTTCAGATAAGAAGGGAGGTCGTTCACATGTATCAAGAACAGAAGAGGGTCCATGATTGAACCCTGTGGAACCACTAATGTAATTACACCCCAGTTAGATGAAGTGGCAAACTTATTTAAATCACTTGACCCATATAAGCAACCTTCTTGTTTCTTGTTCTATAGGTATGACTTAAACCACTCAAATGCTATTCCATTCACACCATAGAATTGTAATTCCTAAAACATAATGTCATGGTTCACACAATCAAATGCTTTGGACAAGTCACAGAAAATTCCTATTGGTGACATTTTACTATTTAAAGGCTCTGTTATGTGGGCAGTGATATTGTATATTGCTGTCTCAGTGGAACAGCATTTTTGAAATCCGAGCTGTGATTTACTAGCATGGGAACCTCCCCATCGCACCCCCCTCAGATTTAGTTATAAGTTGGCACAGTAGATAGGCCTTGAAAAACTGAACACAGATCAATCGAGAAAACAGGAAGAAGTTGTGTGGAACTATGAAAAAACTAAGCAAAATATATAAACTGAGTAGCCCCTGCGGAAGATAAGTAACATCAAGGAGAGTATGAGCTCAGGAGCGCCGTGGTCCCCTGGTTAGCGTGAGCAGCTGCGGAACGAGAAGTCCTTGGTTCAAGTCTTCTCTGGAGTGAAAAGTTTATTTTTTTATATAATCAACTTCGCTCTCCAAAATTCCAGGACATGTTCAGATTTGATTGGACATATGCAGGATTTGACGGTCTACACACGGAAAAATTTGAAAACGTTAAAAACATATGTTTTGACAGAGCACAGGGAAAAATGTGCGACTGTGAAACTGTTGCATTCATTTGTTGCAGTTTATGTGACAAACTGTTATGTTTTGATCAATTTTTTGGGAGTGATTATCACATCCACAAGAAAACCTAAATCGGGCAAGGTAGAAGAATCTTTTTACCCATTCGCCTAGTGTACAAGTTAGGTGGGTCGACAACATATTCCTGTCATGTGACGCACATGCCGTCACCAGTGTCGTGTAGAATATATCAGACGTGTTTTCCTGTGGAGGAATCGGTTGTCCTATGCCCTTGCTATCAAATGTTTTTGGTTCCCATTGGAAAGGCACGTCCTTTCGTCTACTAATCGCACGGTTTTGCGGTGAGGTCGCAAAACACAGACACTAAACTTATTACAGTGAACATAGACGTCAATGAACGAACGGGCAGATCATAACTTTGCGAAAATAAACCTTTCACTCGAGGGAAGACTTGAACCAAGGACCTCTCGTTCCGGAGCTGCTCACGCTAACCACGGGACCATGGCGCTTCTGAGCTCATACTCTCCTTGATGTTGCCTATCTTCCGCATGAATTACTCAGTTTGTATGTTTTGCTTATTTTTTCATAGTTCCACACAACTTCTTCATGTTTTCTCGATTGATCTGTGTTCAGTTTCTCAAGGCCTATCCACTGTGCCAACTTATAATCCGAGGGGGGTGCGACGGGCAGGTTCCCTTGAAAGCATCCCATTACTGTTGAGATGGCTAACCACTCTTGAGTACATTATTTTCTCGGATTTTTGAAAATACTGTATTCAAGGATACTGGCCTATAATTATTGACATCCGTGGTGTCCGCCTTTTTGGAGAGAGGCCTGAAAATGGCATATTTTAGCCCTAGCAAGACTCGGACAGACTTACGACTCAAGTGAAAACTCATGCTGGTGCTCGGTTACTGAAGCGCGGTTCTCTCTTCCTGGTGGCACTGCTGCCGCTCCCTCCATCATAGTTCTCGCAGGCAGCGTGATGGTTCGCGCGCAACGATGTTCCTTCTGCCAACAGACGCCCACGGTACTTCTGGTACCAACTGTTGCAACATATTTTTGTGTGGTATCTCAATACACCACAGAAATAACACTGAGGTAAGCGCGAGATTGCCATTTTCAAACTAATTTCAAAGGTAATAGTATTTACTGGTGCAGTTCTGTACAAATATACAAAATACCTGACTACTAGATCTTAATACACTGAGCGTTATGCACATATTTACGTGGCGGTAGTATCGCGTACACAAGGTATAAAGCAGGAGCGCATTATCTGAGCCGTCCTTTGCACTCAGGTGATTCATATGAAAAGGTTTCCGACGAGATTATGGCCGCACAGACGGGATTTGCTACACCTTGAATGCTAGTTGGAGCTACACACATGAGAGGCTCTGTTTTGGAACTGTTGTGTACATAGTTCCGCGTAGCCAGCGCGTACACAACTTTCCCAGTAGAGCGCGCCCCGCTAAACACAACAGCGCAGGTGCAGCGCTCGTCCGTCTCCACACTACGAGATGGCGCTGCCATAGAGACGGACCAAATTCTGCTTCCGCCGATCCGAGTATTAATATGAAACACAGCCAATGAGATTATTGCTAACGTAGAACCTTTTCTCCTTGCGGATCACACTCGCGCAGTGATACATGAACGCGCGAGGTATTATAACTAGTGTACAGACCTCCGATTAGCGAGTCTGCATTAGTCTGTACCAGTCTGTACGAGTTCTTCATTTATCTGTACCAGTCTATAATCAAGTTTCAGTCTGTGCCTAATAAGATTACCATATTTCTGTACATAGCCATGAAGACAAATGTATAGACACTTTTGTCAAGTATCAGAGATATATGTGAGAATGAGATTAACGTGCCAATACCAAAGGAAATTCAGATTGTCAAATGTAAATAGCATCCAGAACCAAATTAAGTAATTTTTATGCTTGTTATTATTTTAATAAATGTGTGTGAAAATTAATCAAGTTCTGTTTAAAGTTGGTCACCGTCAATCTGCTACTCTAAGCGTGCAAGTGGCATTTCTATCGTCTGACCTAACGGCAGAAGATAAACACGCCGCGATAAGACCACGAGACATATTGCTGACACTCTTCTACTTCGTTAGAGCGAAATGTCAAATAATCTGATGGTGTGTGTACCGAAGGTCTTACAGTACGCAAACCACAGAAACTGTTACGGAATTTAATATTCCGAGATCCACAGTGTCAAGTGAGCGCCGAGAATACCAAATTTCAGGAATTACCTCTCCCCACGGACAACGCAGTGGCCGACGGCCTTCACTTAACGATCGAGAGCAGCGGCGTTTGCGTAGAGTTGCCAGTGTCAGGAGACAAGCAACACTGGGTGATCGTATCTGTTAGAACAGTGCGGAGAAGTCTGGCGTTAATTGACTACGGCAGCAGATAACCAACGTGAGTGCCTTTGCTAACAGCACGACGTCGCTTGCAGCGCCTCTCCTGGGCTCGTGACATTATTGGCTGCATCCTACACGCCTGGGAAACCTTGACGTGGTCAGGTGTCTCGATTTCAGTTGGTAAGAGCTGATGGTACTGTTCGACAGGTGCAGACCCCATGAAGTCATAGACCCAAGGTGTCAACAAAGGACTGTGCATGCGTGTGGTGCTTTCATAAAGGCATGGACTGTGTTTACATGGAATGGACTGGGTACTAGGGTCTAACTGGACCGATCATTGTCTGGACATGGTCATGTTCGGCCACGTGGAGACCACTTGCAGTCACCCCTGAACTTCATGTTCCCAAACAGTGATGGAATATTTACGGATGACGATGCGCCATGTCACCGGGCTACGATAGTTCGCGATCGGTTTCAAGAACATTATGGACAATTTGAGCGAACGATTTGGCCACTCAGACCACCCGTCATGAATCTACATCTACATCTACATCCATACTCCGCAAGCCACCTGACGGTGTGTGGCGGAGGGTACCTTGAGTACCTCTGTCGGTTCTCCCTTCTATTCCAGTCTGGTATTGTGGAAAGGAAGATTGTCGGTATGTCTCTGCGTGGGCTCTAATCTCTCTGATTTTATCCTCATGGTCTCTTCACTAGATAAACATAGGAGGGAGCAATATACGACTTGACTCCTCGGTGAAGGTATCATCTCGAAACTTGAACAAAAGCCCGTACCGAGATACTGAGGGTCTCTCATGCAGAGTCTTCCATTGGAGCTTATCTATCATCTCCGTAACGCTTTCGCGATTACTAAATGATCCTGCAACGAAGCGCGCTGCTCTCCGTTGGATCTTCTCTATTTCTTCCATCAACCCTATCTGGTACAGATCCCACACCGGTGAGCATTATTCAAGCAGTGGGCGAACAAGTTTACTATAACCTACTTTCTTTGCTTTCGGACTGCATTTCCTTACGATTCTTCCAATGAATCTCAGTCTGGAATCTGCTTTACCGATGATTAATTTTATATGGTCATTCCATTATAAATCACTCCTAATGCCTACTCCCAGATAATTTATGGAAGTAACTGCTTCCAGTTGCTGACCCGCTATATTGTTGCCAAATGATAAAGGATCTTTATTTCTGTGTATTCGCAGCACATTACACTTGTGTACATCGAGGCCATCCACCATTCATGTGATATAATTCGGAGGTCAGTTGGTGCATAAAATTCTGCACCGGCGACACTTCCGCAATTATGGACGGCTATGAAGGCGGCGTGGCTCAGTATTCCTCCAGGGGATTGCGACCGATTGTTGCGTTCGTGCAACGTCGAGTTCCTATAGCACATTGGGGAAAAGGAGGTCCGACGCATTATTAGCAGGTGCCCAATACCTTTGGCCACCTGAGTGTACACACACAAACACACTTGAGTGCACAACATAAAATCATACTGAAGCGCCAAAGAAACTGGTATACGCATGCGTATTCAGATAGATACGTAAACATGCTGCGATCGGCAAACCCTATATATAGTGTCTGGCGTAGTTTTTAGATCGGTTACTGGTGCTGCAGTGGCAGGTTGTCAAGATTTAAGTGAGTTTGAACGTCAGCGCACGATCGATGCGACACAGCATCACCGAGGTAGCGATTTTTCCGTACGACCATTTCATAAATGTACTGTGAATATCAGGAATCCGGTAAAACATGAAATATCCGACATCGGTGCGGTTGGAAAAAGATGTTGTAAGAATAAGACCAACGACGACAGAAGAGAATCGTTCAGCGTGACAGAAATGCAACCCTTCCGCAAACTGCTGCAGCTTTCAATGCTGGGCCATCGACAAACGTCAGCGTGCGAACCATTCAACGGAACATCATCGGTATGGGCTTTCGGAGCCGAAGGCCCACTCGTGTACTCTTGATGGCTGCACGCCTCGCGTGGGCCCGTCAATACCGACTTTGGTGTGTCGATAACTGGAAACATGTTGCCTGGTCGGACGAGTCTCGTTTCAAATTTATCGAGCGCTTGTGGAGACAAACTTATCAATCCACTGGCTGTGCATGTCAGCAGGGGACTGTTCAAGCTGGTGGAGGCTCTGAATGCTGTGGGGTGTGTGCAGTTGGAGTGATAAGGGAGCCTCGATACGTCTACATACGACTCTGGCAGGTGACACGTGCGAAAGCATCCTGCCGGATTACGTGCGTTCATTCATGTCCATTGAGCATTCCGACGGACTTGGGCAATTCCAGCAGTACAATGCGACACTCCACACGTCCAGAATTGCTACAGAATGGGTCCAGGAACATTATTTTGAGTTTAAATACTTCCGCTGGTCACCAAACTCCTCTGACATGAACATATCTGAGCATATCTGAGCTGCATTGCAACGTGCTGTTCAGAAGAGATCTCCACCCCGTCGTACTCTTAAGGATTTGTGGACACCCCTGCAGGATTCATGGTGTCACTTCCCACTAGGATTACTTCAGACATCAGTTGAGTCCACGCTACGTCATTTTGCGGCACTTCAGAGTGCACGCTGGGGCCCTGCGCGATATTAGGCAGGTGTACCAGTTTCTTCGGCTGTTCATTGTAAACTGACGTCCGCTGTATCAGATGAATTGTAGGAATTTACTGGAGAACTTCTTTGGCAGTCTTCTTCGTCAAAATACTCAACAAAATTTTCATAGTGTTAAGCAAATATCGTTCTTTCCATTTCATCTCTCATGGGTTGGGATGGTGGAGTAGGCAGTTCAGTTAGGGTACAAGGCGATGGAACTGATGGTAAATCGTTAAGTGGGAGATGTGGGGGTTGTGAGGGATACAAAGGCAGATTTTTGAATGTCGAATGAGTTGATCTCGGTTGGGTTGGTGGAGTAGCCAGCGCGTTTTAGTTGACATTGCGGGAATCATTGGTGGGGATAAGGGAAGTTTGTGTATAATGCGAAGTCATAGGAGCTGTGTAGTGTTGTGTATATGACTAAGGATAGGTCTCCGATGGGGGATGGCGTGGCGTTAATTGGCCCTGTTTCTGGATTGTATGGTGTTACCCTGACAGCGAAAACGTCTATTGAAATGATTCCAAGAACTTCCATTTCAAACTGAAGCCACTGATTACTATCAAAATTCTCTGTATGAGGTAATAGATAAAAAAACAATGTGTACACTCACGGAAGCTCAACTCACTCGCGACAGTAGGAAAACCTCTATGTGTATAAACGCGCACTTGGTAATGTACGTCACCACTTGGACGATGACAAGCCTCCGTCAGCACCAGTAGCAGCCGACGATGGCACAGCTACAGTCATCGGCATATTTAAAAATAAAAAAAATGGAATATAGCCAATAACATAATGACAACATGTGCAAAATTTGTTTCAACGATTTCTCGTACAATAAAAGTTGCATTAGAGTATAGGTACCCATGTATTTTCTCAAATGTCCCCCCTTAAGAATTCTATAATTCTCTGCTGTTGGCTTTATTATTATAAAATGAAACATTCTTCTAGGTGTTCTGTGTGACTTGGCTACAAAGATGAAACGCAGAAAAACAGAAGACGAAAACCGTGAATTTAAAGTTGAATGGACCGATACTTCGCGTCTATTCAGAACTTAAAAAGCCTTCTGACCAGCCTTATTTGGCCGTAAATAGGTTCATAACAAGAACTAAAATTTGCAGACGCCCTTTGCAACTATACACGTTTCACTTAGTGCTTAGTATCCTGTCGGCGATGCAAGGAAGAAGACATCTGAGGAACTACAGAAGAGTCAAGGTCAATCAGGTTCTGTATTTAACTACTGGACGCAGTCTACCAGCAGCGGTATTATTGAAAGTGTTGTGTTTAGTCAAGAGACTGCTAGAAGAGAAAAACTGTATACAGGCGAAAAATGTGCAGGGTGTTCGGAAATTACACGATTACCTTCTAGGATTTATAGAAGGGAGTGAGTACATAATATTTTGAATAGGAACCCATGTCCGGAAACGCACTGTTTCCGTTCTACAGAGGTTTTAGTTTAGATGTACAACTCATCGACTTCTGCTTGAAGACAAATCGTAGTACAGTTTTTGGGTAACAATTCGAAAGGAAACATTACGAAACATACTTTAATCAATTAAGTACGTTTGTTTGTATTAACACTTAAACATTACGTGTTTACGTTATCCCAAAACGAAAGAGAACGTAACATATTGTACGTACAGAACAGTACTGATGTATTACAACAGCGGCTCGATGTGACGAGCACCAACAACGTTGTTACAGGCATCGTACCTACGAAGCATGTTCTGATACACTGTCTCCATCCCACCTGATGGCTCTTCAGTTTGTAGTGCAGCGGTCAAAACTTGCTCAAGCAGATCTTCCTCTGTCTCTACAGGAGTCTCGTAAATTAAACTTTCCATACGACCGTATAAGAAGTAGTCCATAGGAGTTGAACCAGGCGAAATCGGGGGCTACGCGGTTGTACCACCTCGGCCTATCAATCTTTCGCCACGTTGTCTGTTGAGATGTCTCCGAATCGACGTGAGGTGTGAGGTGGAGTACCATCATGCTGAAACCACATTTCCTGACAGGAATTCAGTAGCGCAGCTTCCAAGAACGGTTCCAATACGTTTTGTAGGAAGAGTGGAAGTTGAGTGGAACGAGGTATCGTCCAGTCACGTGACCACACACCGGTACCAAACCGGTGTTGAAATCACTCAACAAGCATGTTTAAGGATTGTCGCCTACCCAGTCATGGCTGTTTCGCCAATTCAGAAGGCAGTCCCTCTGAACAGAACTCGATGTGGAAACAGAAGTGTGTCGATCCAGTGGTGCAGGAACCACGTGCAGTATGCAACGCGTAGTGGACAATCGGCTGGACCCATAGAGTGTAGCGTTCGTAGGTGATACAGATGTAGTTGTTGCTCACACAGAACGTCCCTCTTCAACGCTATGAAATTTGGGCTTGCGGCGATGGTGTGGAGCATCACAGTTCTACCTCCTCAGGGTGAAAGTACTTTTTTCTCGGAGCCGCTGCGTAGCTTGGGCAAACAGTTCGTGCGATGGTGTGCTACGTTGCAGAAAATGTTCGTGATACAACCGACTAGCAGCTCTTCCGTTACCCTTGGCTTCGCCATACACAAAGAGCATGTCTGTGAATTCCGAAAACGTGTACCCAACCACATTTACTGTACCGGAGACACGCAGGCGCTGAAAAGTTTTCGCAGCAAGGTAGACGTTAAATAGCACCTGGTGACTGTCTGACGCAGTGCCTACCCTAATGCGAACCAGGACAAGCAGCTCCGACACTTTTCTCTTTCCCTCAGCACACGTCGACGCGTTACACATCTGAATTGCAAACGTCGTAGAACGGGAACCGTATGTTTCCGGACATGTTATGTACTCACTGCCCTCTAGTAGCCCTAGAAGGTTGCAACGAGAGTATCCGAAGACCCTACGTACGGGAGGACTTCACAGAGTACGCTACGCGTTTCGTCACACACTAAGACCATGGCGCAACAAGAGTAGTGCTTTATCAGAAGAGAGCGCGTATTCTCGATTCCCCGCAGACACTGTTCTTCTGCGGTACGGATAAGAGGAGCATGTCAGTGTGAAGTGGAATGGCGCAGCAGCTGGAAACGTACTCCAGAGTGGAAGTACGTAGGACAGTAGTCCAAATTATACAAATATTCACCGTGAAATTCTCGCGCTATATGGACCATATACAAAGTCACGTTCAGCCATAGTGAAATGGAGCCAACAGTTCGGCCAAGGCCACAGAGACGTGTGTGATATCGATCGGGAGCGAACGTCATACATCGACCACAGATGACAACGCCCAGGCAATCGATCAACTGATTCGCAGCAATCGCAGGTCTTCCGACGACGTCGCCGTTCAGACGGCGTATCTCGAATGGCTCCGTGGGCAAGGAGAAGATTTCTATCGTTGAGCAACTGAATGAAGTACCTGATGGAGCCACACTTGCCTCTTTTGACAAACAAAACATTTATTTCTCTGTACCGATTGATCCCACACTACAGATAATCAAAGCCACCCTACAAAAGCACAAAAAATCCCTTCGACTCACATTACTGAACTAATGGAGCTGCTTGAATTCACACTTTCACACAACTGTTTTAAATTTAACAATAAAATCTACAGACAGATGTTCTGGAAATGGGCTCGAATCTTTCCCGATTGCTAGCTGAAATATTTATAGGCAACTTAGAAGACAAAATCCTGAATTTCAATCATCACCTCCTCAAAAATATAATCTCCTACTACAGATATGTAGATGATACCATCATTTTAATCAAAGGCACTAAAGGTGACATCAGTGAGTTGAACCAGTTATTCAACAACTCCCATGAAAACACAAAATCCACAGTTGAACACCAAACATATGACAGTATAAATTTCTTAGTCCTTACCATTAAAATAAAGGAGATTTATCGGAAGCCTACCACAACACATATTACAATCCACAACTCCTCTTGCCACCCCACAGCCCGCAAAATGGCAGCATTCCGGCACATGATCAATAGAGCTATTTAACTACCACTTTCTGAAGACAGATGTGATAAAAAAATTGAAGTAGTAAAACAAACAGCTACTGCAAATGGTTATAACAGCTCCATAGTAGACACCCTAAAACACTCAATAATGGCACAGCAATCACAACAGAAAAAACAAAAAGAAAGTAACATCTTCCATACAATCCCCTTTTTAGGTAACATTTCATATCTGATTGCCAATGTTTTCAAACGAAAATGCTTAAGCATATCCTTTACCACAGACATCAAGACTGGACAGAAGTTACCCCACATCAGCACACGAAACTCACTTCATCACACAGGTGTGTACAAAATTGAATGTTTGGACTGTGACTGCTTCTACATAGGCCAGACAGGCAGATCATTTGAGAGTAGATTCAAAGAACACATGGTATCACTAAAAAACAAAGAAATACCGCACATCAGAAATAGCCTCCCACCTCCATGAAACAAAACACCATGTTGACAACACAAGTATCAGCATCCTACACATCAAACCAAAAGGCAGAAAACTAGACATTCTTAAAACACCCCAAATATACAAACACCAAACAAAACAATCCAGCATACATCTTAAATGACAAAAATGACAATATTTATATTAGTAGCATCTCTGTTTTCAGCATTAAAATTGCAAAGCATTCACACACACACACACACACACACACACACACATACACACAAATATTTACCATAAATATTTAGTTATGTTACCATGACAGCTGCCAAATGTACAATAGATTGACCTCATTTACAGATATATCATCCCAACAACAGCTTGTACCCCTTGTCAGCTTGAAACTATATGTACATCAACTACTGGCACAATTTGACATCCATCTGCATATTTTTAATCATTAACCAATGTATTACCCCGACCTTTAGACAGTTATTACATGTCACTGATATAACCTTAAGACCCTTTGCCTTGTAAAGTTTGCTCCCATAAAATCACTCTTTCTACCCTCTCTCTCCTTCTCACTTTCTCTTTCTCTTCTTCTCCCTCTGCCTCCAGCCTTTCATATCTATCTATGAATCTCAACAAGAATTGTTATTTGTGTATAATTTTACCACTGTAGCCAATATGATTATTGTACTTAAAGTTTGTAGCACTTCACCTGATTGTATAAACGAGTATGAAGTTTACGCTATTTTAACTTGTCAAAATCGGATTTATATACTACCTGAAGTATTTATTCCTACAAACGTATTCGTCACTTCAAAACAACACCTCCAAATACTTTTAAAATGTATTCTGCAATAATGTTGTTTGGACCCATATTCTTTGTACTTTGTCAGAATGTTTTCCCTTCTGCTATACGATCCGTTCACCCAATAGTTACCGTCGCCATATTTGTTTACAAAATATGACAGTATACATGTGATGCGTTACGTCAGTGAAAGGAACCTGTGACCACTGGATGTACTTATTCTGTTTATTTTATGTTTACCGTTACATACACCTTTAATTTTTTGTCAAAAGAAACCCAAAACCATGTTCTGAAAAAGTGTTTTGTTTCTCCTCTAGACCGTGCCACAAGTTCCTCCAAAAAGTCGTAACACAACACACACACAAATGCCATAATAACAAATGTAAATCCATCTGATGATGGAGGCTTAAACCTTTGAAACGCGTCGTGGCAGTGACTGGTAACAGTAAACCGGCTGTTTCATTTAATGCCAATAACAGTCACGGTTCAGCCGAACCTAAAATGTTCGAATTTATAGATACGCCAGTCCATTCTTGTTTATTTTGTCAGCTATACGTGGAAGCACATTTTAGGACGATGCAGTTGCAATGGAAATGACGGAAAAAATTGCAACTCCAAGAACGAGTTATGCGACATTAACGAAAGTTGGTTGGTGTGTTTTGACATCCGAATGATGATGTCTATTCAAACTGGCAGTTGATGGTTGGAGTTATTACACATTATCTGCGTATCCGGTAATGCTGGCAACTGATGGGTCACGCATGGGGATCATATCAACCTGTACCGCATCAAAAACAGCCTGAAGATGACGCAATGAATCGTTGAAGCTGGTAGCTACAATATAAAATAAAATCATAAGGACTGCTGTAGGTGTTTTTATTTTCTATTACACCAGTAGTTGTGGTTGGGGGCGCGATTTAGTATGACAGCAGGAGCACTCTCGTATCTATCCCACGCATCCTGAGTGCAAGTTTGTCGGTCAGACTGGCGATTCGACCTGCTGCACTTCCATTCATGAACAGCATTTCAGGAGGTGTTTTCCAACAGGACAACATTCGCTCATATATCACTGTTGCAACCCGACAAGCTCTACAGAGTGTTGAGAAGTTACCTTTGACTGCTCGATCGCTAGACCTATCTCATACCGAGAACATATGGGGCATCACTAGACGGCATCTCCAGCGTCATCCACAACCACCGTTAACTGTCCCTGTATTGACCGACCAAGCGCAACGGGCATGGGACTCCATTCCACAAACTGACATCCACACCTGTACAACATATTGCATACATTTTTGCATGCTTACATTCAACATTCTAGCAGATACACAGGTTATTAATGTAGCAACATTTCACATTTGCAGTGTGAACTTGCAACGTTAATCAAATATGTTATCTAATGCAGTCCATAAATTTCAGTGCTCCACATCAATTACATTTTGGTGTTGCGATTTTTTTCCAGCCGTGTGTCTTTATCTCGATGCCACATTTTTAATTTTTCCTTTAAAGACAGTCAATGTCCTAAACGATTTAAGTACTCAGTAGTAAAGCCGCTTTATAAAATGGGAGAAATTGATAATGCAGACAATTTTAGACCTATTTCTATGCCATCAGTGATTGCTAAAGTTATTGAAAGGACTGTGTATGTAAGGATAATCGATCATTTTATATCATATAATTCGCTATCAATGTACAGTTCGGCTTTAGAAGTCGTTTAACAAGTGAAAATGCTATATTATCTTTTACCTGTCAGACACTGGATGGATTAAACAAAAGGTTTCGAACGTTAGGCATATATTTTCATTTAAATAAGGAGATTGATTGTGTTGATCACGAAATATTGCTCCAGAAGTTAGACCATTACGGAATATGAGGAGCAGCTCACAACTGACTCATCTCATACCTTAACAACAGACAGCAAAAGGTCGTTATTGACAGTGTTGAGAATGGCTGTAATGTGGGGTCTGAGTGGGGTATGGTCAAATGGGGGGTATCCCAGGGATCAGTTTTGGGCCACTCCTTTTCCTTATTTATTCAAATGATATACCCTCAACTATTATGGACAATTCTAAAATATTAGCTTGGTAGTAAACGATGCTGTGGTGCAATATTGACTCGGTTTCAGATAGTGCAGTTCATAAGTTCATGGCATGTAGAAAATAAAGTAACGCTAAAGCAAAGTAAGACTAAATTTTTACAGTTCCTAACACACAATTCAACAAAAGTCGACGTTTTAATTTCACAGACTGGGCATATGATTAGTGAAACTGAACAGTTCAAATTTCTCGGTGTTCATATACACTCCTGGAAATTGAAATAAGAACACCGTGAATTCATTGTCCCAGGAAGGGGAAACTTTATTGACACATTCCTGGGGTCAGATACATCACATGATCACACTGACAGAACCACAGGCACATAGACACAGGCAACAGAGCATGCACAATGTCGGCACTAGTACAGTGTATATCCACCTTTCGCAGCAATGCAGGCTGCTATTCTCCCATGGAGACGATCGTAGAGATGCTGGATGTAGTCCTGTGGAACGGCTTGCCATGCCATTTCCACCTGGCGCCTCAGTTGGACCAGCGTTCGTGCTGGACCTGCAGACCGCGTGAGACGACGCTTCATCCAGTCCCAAACATGCTCAATGGGGGACAGATCCGGAGATCTTGCTGGCCAGGGTAGTTGACTTACACCTTCTAGAGCACGTTGGGTGGCACGGGATACATGCGGACGTGCATTGTCCTGTTGGAACAGCAAGTTCCCTTGCCGGTCTAGGAATGGTAGAACGATGGGTTCGATGACGGTTTGGATGTACCGTGCACTATTCAGTGTCCCCTCGACGATCACCAGTGGTGTACGGCCAGTGTAGGAGATCGCTCCCCACACCATGATGCCGGGTGTTGGCCCTGTGTGCCTCGGTCGTATGCAGTCCTGACTGTGGCGCTCACCTGCACGGCGCCAAACACGCATACGACCATCATTGGCACCAAGGCAGAAGCGACTCTCATCGCTGAAGACGACACGTCTCCATTCGTCCCTCCATTCACGCCTGTCGCGACACCACTGGAGGCGGGCTGCACGATGTTGGGGCGTGAGCGGAAGACGGCCTAACGGTGTGCGGGACCGTAGCCCAGCTTCATGGAGACGGTTGCGAATGGTCCTCGCCGATACCCCAGGAGCAACAGTGTCCCTAGTTTGCTGGGAAGTGGCGGTGCGGTCCCCTACGGCACTGCGTAGGATCCTACGGTCTTGGCGTGCATCCGTGCGTCGCTGCGGTCCGGTCCCAGGTCGACGGGCACGTGCACCTTCCGCCGACCACTGGCGACAACATCTATGTACTGTGGAGACCTCACGCCCCACGTGCTGAGCAATTCGGCGGTACGTCCACCCGGCCTCCCGCATGCCCACTATACGCCCTCGCTCAAAGTCCGTCAACTGCACATACGGTTCACGTCCACGCTGTCGCGGCATGCTACCAGTGTTAAAGACTGCGATGGAGCTCCGTATGCCACGGCAAACTGGCTGACACTGACGGCGGCGGTGCACAAATGCTGCGCAGCTAGCGCCATTCGACGGCCAACACCGCGGTTCCTGGTGTGTCCGCTGTGCCGTGCGTGTGATCATTGCTTGTACAGCCCTCTCGCAGTGTCCGGAGCAAGTATGGTGGCTCTGACACACCGGTGTTAATGTGTTCTTTTTTCCATTTCCAAGAGTGTAGATAATAAACTGTCGTAGAAAGCCTACGTTCAGGATCTTGTTCAAAGAGGTCATCATTTTTACTATTCGAACGGTATCTGAAGTTTGTCACAAAAGTTAGTCTACTTTGCTTATTTTCATTCGCTTATGTCGTATGGTGTTATATTTTGGTGTAACTCTTCCCATTCTAAAGGATATTTTGGGCTCAGAAACGGCAGTTCGGACGATAAGTTGTATAAGTTTGCAAACCTCTCGTCGACCCCTGTTCCCTAGTCTGGGTATTTTGACATTGGCCTCTCAATATATATATATATATATATATATATATATTCTTTACTGTCGTTACTTGTTACCAACATCAGCTTATTCCCAAGAATTAGCAGTTTTCGGTTAGTTAATACTCGGCAGAAATCCAGTCAGCATTTGTATCGCAGTTCCTTTTGTGCAGAAAGGCTTGCGATGTACTGCAGCATCCATTATCAATAAGCTACCACAAGAATTCAAAAATCTTAGCAGTAATCCAAGCGCTTTCAAATCGAAACTGAAGAGTTTCCTCATGGGTCAATCCTTCTATCCTGTCGAGGAGTCCCTTGAAAAATTAAGCTGATCTTGTTATATTCTTGGTAGCGTTTATTTAAACTTATGACTTGACTTTTTTCGAGTTCATAAAAATTTTATTTTCATCTGTTATTACTTTTATGTTGTAATTTCATGTACTGAAAGGTTCTATGACCTTGGAGATTTGTTCCTCAATTTGGTCCTTAGGAACTTGATGTGTAAATTAATAAATTAATGAATCTAGCAATTGACAAAAGCGCGGTGAGTCGTTGGGCTAGGTGTAATTCATAATCGCGACATCTCTCGCGTGCCGGCCAACCACGGAGAGCCTTGAATCCTGCAGTGTTGGAATGCGCAGACACTCTAACTCGAGGTGATCGACGAATCACATTCAAACACTTCGCTGCACAACTGGATGTCTCTGTTGATAGTGAGAGTACGCTCGACCACCAGTTGGGGTACTCAAAGGTATTTGCCCACTGGGTTCCTCGTTATCCAACCGAAGACCATAAAGAACAAGGAAAACCACCTGTGCGGAATTACCTACGGAGCTGAAATTGTCAATTTTGTTCCGGCGTAAAGTCAAGCGTCGGCACGCCGGTCGGGAACGTTGCAGCAGAGAGGCCAGTGAAGAAGACGTCAGCCAATTGGACGCGGAGCGACCGCTCTCTAGGACGACAAAGAGACAGCAGATGCCTCTAGGCGAAGGGAACATAAACGCCGCTCCCTGCTGGTTGCGACCAGTTGGAGACTAGTACTTCTACGACATCCACGGCGTCATCAAGATTGGGCACTTGTATAGCAGCGACATCGGAACTGTATTACTTCTGACAAACTGCCTATTGGCTTCTGTCTCGGCTTCTTCGGCCGACGTCCATCTAATGATTTTTCTGACGTTTCGCCAGCACGAGTGGCTGGCATTGTCAAAGCTTCACCCTCCATTGCCGGTGGTGAACTGAAGCCGAGCTCTCGGGCGCAGACTATATGTACCTGGCGCGCCAACGTCCGAGGGCTTCTCCGCGGTCATTTCCGGTGCAGTTCTCCTCTTGCTACCTGCGACGGTCGTTCGCTGCAGTACGGGAAGCCAGGATCCGTTTACCTTAAGGCTTTCCTCTTTCTTGTTGAAACTGTTCGCGTGTTTTTGTATTTCTACAGCTTCTCTGAAAAAGCGCGTGTGATAGTGCTTCTCTACAGCCAGAACTTCCGTGTCGGCGAATTTTATTACGTGGTCGGTCTCATTCAGTGCGCGCTCTGCCACGGCCGATTTCTCCACCTGCCCAAACCTGCAATGTCGCTTATGCTCTTTGATCCTGGTGTTAATTGATCGTCCAGTCATTCCGACATAAACTTTTCCGCATGTGCATGGTATACGGTATATTCCCGACATTACAAGTGGGTCTCTTTTCTCCTTCGCCGATCTAAGACACTCTTTGATCTTCCTTGTCGGTTTGAAAATCGTCTTTACACCATGTTTGCACAATATAGGCCAATTCTGTCCGTCACTCTGGGAATGTATGGCAGAAAGGCCGTACCCGACATTTCTTTCCTCTGGTTCCTTACTTCGCCGAGTGTTTGGCTCTGTTACACTTCTAATATAATTTGTTGAGTGCCCATTGCTCCTCAGAACAGTTTCCAGGTGTTGCATTTCTCGTTTGAGGTGTTGCGGCTCACATATTCGTCCTGATCCCGTTATGAGCGTACTGATCATGCCTCTTTTCTGGCTCGGGTGGTGGTTTGACAGTTTGTGCAGGTATCGGTCCGTGTGTGTCGGTTTTCGACACACGCTGTGTCCCTGGTTTTCGCCGCCCCTTGTGACCAGCACAACTAGAAATGGCAGTTTCTTGTTCTTTTCTACTTCCATGGTAAATGTTATGTTGGCATGGATGCTGTTCAAGTGTCTTAGGAAGTCACCGAGCTGTTCTTCACCATGGCTCCACACCACGAAAGTATCATCGACGTACCTGTACCACACCTCAGGTTTGCAAGTCGCCGAGTCCAGTGCCTGTGCTTCGAATTGTTCCATGAAGAAGTTGGCCACCACTGGACTAAGAGGACTACCCATGGCGACGCCTTCCAGCTGTTCATAGAAATCGTCATTCCACGTGAAATAGCTCGTGGTGAGACATTCATGGAAGAGCTTTGTGATGTCTTGCGGGAAAATGGAACCGATGTGCTCCAGAGCGTCACTTAGTGGCACTTTCGTAAATAACGAACCAACATCAAAGCTGACCAGGATGTCGTTTGGTGCAAGTTTCAGTTTCTTCAGCTTCTCATTGAGCTCTCATTGAGCTCTCATTGAGCCGCAATACCTCAAACGAGAAATGCAACAGCTGGAAACTTCTGAGAAACAATGGGTACTCCACAAATTATATTAGAAGTGTAACAGAGCCAAACACTCGGCGAAGTAAGGAACCAGAAAAAGAATTGTCGGGTACGGCCTTTCTGCCATACATTCCCAGAGTGACGGACAGAATTGGCCTATATTGCGCAAACATGGCGTAAAGATTTTCAAACAGACAAGGAAGATGAAAGAGTGTCTTAGATCGGCGAAGGAGAGAAGAGACCCACTTGCAATGTCGGGAATGTACCGTATACCATGCACATGCGGAAAAGTTTATGTCGGAATGGCTGGACGATCAATTAACACCAGGATCAAAGAGCATAAGCGACATTGCAGGTTTGGGCAGGTGGAGAAATCGGCCGTGGCAGAGCACGCACTGAATGAGACCGACCACGTAATAAAATTCACCGACACGGAAGTTCTGGCTGTAGAGAAGCACTATCACACGCACTTTTTCAGAGAAGCTGTAGAAATACAAAAACACGCGAACAGTTTCAACAAGAAAGAGGAAAGCCTTAAGGTAAACGGATCCTGGCTTCCCGTACTGCAGCGAACGACCGTCGCAGGTAGCAAGAGGAGAACTGCACCGGAAATGACCGCGGAGAAGCCCTCGGACGTTGGCGCGCCAGGTACATATAGTCTGCGGCCGCGAGCTCGGCTTACAGACTGCACTCAGAGTGGCCGAGCCTTGGTTGGAGAAATGGCGTGTTAGAGTAAACGTCGACAAGTGCGAAGCCGTTCTGTTCACTAGAAGACCGAAGCAACTGCGCAAACACCGTTACTGCAGACCAATAACCCTACATGCACGTCCAATACGTTTCCGCGAGAAAGTCAAATACCTCGGTGTCTGGCTGGACCGGAAATTACTCTGGGGGGACCACATACAACACATGACCAACCGAGCTAGCGCGAGGCTCAAACAGCTCTATCCTATGCTCAACAGGCGTAGCACACTGAACAGAAGGGTGTCGAGGTCCATGTACATGACACTTATCCGACCCCTGATGACGTACGCAGCTCCTGTCTGGGGATACGCTGCGCCTACACGCCTGCGCCGTCTGCAGCTCATACAAAACAAAGTACTCAAAATCATAAGCAATGCTCCACGATACACACGCATCGCGGACCTTCACCGGGAATACCGACTTGAGACTCTCACGGAGGTAATCCACAAACTCACCACAAGACTATACAGAAACTCCAGACATTCGCAGAACCCGTTTATTCTGAATCTGGGGAACTACGACCACAACCATAGATGGAAACATAAAAGACCAAAAGACATACTTGTAAGGGCATAACATCTATGGCCAAGCATACGCAAACATAACGGCACAGGCGAGCCCCTGTTAATCAGACGCTATTACTGGATATCCAGCTGAAATACACTCCTGGAAATTGAAATAAGAACACCGTGAATTCATTGTCCCAGGAAGGGGAAACTTTATTGACACATTCCTGGGGTCAGATACATCACATGATCACACTGACAGAACCACAAGCACATAGACACAGGCAACAGAGCATGCACAATGTCGGCACTAGTACAGTGTATATCCACCTTTCGCAGCAATGCAGGCTGCTATTCTTCCATGGAGACGATCGTAGAGATGCTGGATGTAGTCCTGTGGAACGGCTTGCCATGCCATTTCCACCTGGCGCCTCAGTTGGACCAGCGTTCGTGCTGGACGTGCAGACCGCGTGAGACGACGCTTCATCCAGTCCCAAACATGCACAATGGGGGACAGATCCGGAGATCTTGCTGGCCAGGGTAGTTGACTTACACCTTCTAGAGCACGCTGGGTGGCAGGGAATACATGCGGACGTGCATTGTCCTGTTGGAACAGCAAGTTCCCTTGCCGGTCTAGGAATGGTAGAACGATGGATTCGATGACGGTTTGGATGTACCGTGCACTATTCAGTGTCCCCTCGACGATCACCAGTGGTGTACGGCCAGTGTAGGAGATCGCTCCCCACACCATGATGCCGGGTGTTGGCCCTGTGTGCCTCGGTCGTATGCAGTCCTGATTGTGGCGCTCACCTGCACGGCGCCAAACACGCATACGACCATCATTGGCACCAAGGCAGAAGCGACTCTCATCGCTGAAGACGACACGTCTCCATTCGTCCCTCCATTCACGCCTGTCGCGACACCACTGGAGGCGGGCTGCACGATGTTGGGGCGTGAGCGGAAGACGGCCTAACGGTGTGCGGGACCGTAGCCCAGCTTCATGGAGACGGTTGCGAATGGTCCTCGCCGATACCCCAGGAGCAACAGTGTCCCTAATTTGCTGGGAAGTGGCGGTGCGGTCCCCTACGGCACTGCGTAGGATCCTACGGTCTTGGCGTGCATCCGTGCGTCGCTGCGGTCCGGTCCCAGGTCGACGGGCACGTGCACCTTCCGCCGACCACTGGCGACAACATCGATGTACTGTGGAGACCTCACGCCCCACGTGTTGAGCAATTCGGCGGTACGTCCACCCGGCCTCCCGCATGCCCACTATACGCCCTCGCTCAAAGTCCGTCAACTGCACATACGGTTCACGTCCACGCTGTCGCGGCATGCTACCAGTGTTAAAGACTGCGATGGAGCTCCGTATGCCACGGCAAACTGGCTGACACTGACGGCGGCGGTGCACAAATGCTGCGATGCTAGCGCCATTCGACGGCCAACACCGCGGTTCCTGGTGTGTCCGCTGTGCCGTGCGTGTGATCATTGCTTGTACAGCCCTCTCGCAGTGTCCGGAGCAAGTATGGTGGGTCTGACACACCGGTGTCAATGTGTTCTTTTTTCCATTTCCAGGAGTGTACACTGCCGAATAACTGGCACCACACAGGGAAGCCGTACCGTACACCGCATCCCACGGTAATGATGCACGATACCCAAACTAACAAATCCAACCTTGCATGAGCTATCGCAGCTAGTAAACCACTACTGCTCTTACTACCCATCCCACTGTCGCAGAGGTTTTTTTCCCACGGCACGAGCCATGGCACTTTTTTCCCTCTGCTCTTCAAATCGCTACCCTCACTCGCGTTTCGTCCACTATCTATCACCTGATGGACCGTGTTAATGCGTAGTCTTACCCAGACGCACGGACAACATCACAGCCCAGCATCCTGTGATCCACTTACTAGATAACTAACATGTTTTACGGAGGTGACAGTAGAACTTTTGGTTTGGTCACCACGTTGGTGCGGGCGTGGAGGGGCCCCATCCTTATTTAAAATTTATTTAAAGAGCTCGGCTCCAGTTCACCACCGGCAATGGAGGGTGAAGCTTTGACAATGCCAGCCACTCGTGCTGGCGAAACGTCAGAAAAATCATCAGACGAACTTCGGCGGAGGAACTCGAGACAGAAGCAAATAGGCAGTTTGTCAACAAGTGGCCACGAAAGCCTTAACAATTTTGTATTACTTCTATTGTAATACGAATTGTATATGCTGAAGAGACTTCTTATTCGTCTGTTGCCATTTGCTTGCGACACATCATTGTAAATTCTTGAACTGTAATTTAATGTTCTGTAATAAAACTCATTATTCCGATGTGCTTGAATTGTTGTCTAGCGATCCGAGAAGCGTGTTTCCTAGTCATCCCATATTTCAACGAGTGGGCAGGACACAACCTATATCTTGTAGAATATCTTCACAGTCGATGAAACATGGGTTCAACACTTCGAACCGGAAAGGAATCGGCAATCCATGGAGTCGCACCACACCACATCTCTCACACTCAGCCGGTGATGTCATGGCGATGGTCTTAAGTGACTCTGATGGGGTTATTGTGTATGATGTCCTCCCTCATGGGGCATCAACTCTGAAGTGTACTGTGGCAGCCTCAGTAAACTGAACAAACGGCTGCTTCGTGTTCGTCACACCAAACGTGCGAACGAGCTTTTCCTTCTCCATGACAAAGCAAGTTCTTACCGAGTTTGCGGAGCCGAGAGCGGCTCACAAAAGTTCATTGGACTGTTCTTCGCCGGCCGCGGTGGTCTCATGGTTCTAGGCGCGCAGTCCGGAACCGCGCGACTGCTACGGTAGCAGGTTCGCATCCTGCCTCGGGCATGGATATGTGTGATGTCCTTAGGTTAGTTAGGTTGAACTAGTTCTAAGTTCTAGGGGACTGATGACCTAAGATGTTAAGTCCCATAGTACTTAGAGCCATTTTTTTGACTGTTCTTCCTCATCCACGCTACAACCCGGATCTAGCATCTGTCTGTTTGGCCGAATGAAAGATGCGCTCCACGGGAAGCAATACGAGGATGTTGGGAAGGTCACTGATACACCAAGACATTGGCTCCGACGTCGACCATTAGAGTGGCACCGCGCCGTCATATAGGCCCTCTCAATAAGGTTTCGTAAGACTCTCGCAGTGAACTGAGATTATGTTGTAAAACAGCATTTTGTAGCCAAAAGATTGGAGATGATGTGGTGTACTGGTATCCTCAATAAAACCAACCTGCTTTGCGAAAAAAAATCCTGCATTGCTTAAGCTGGGTTCACACTAGGAAGTCGCTTGCAGAAGTTATTGCTGCAAGTTATTGCTAGCTGCTTGCAGCTGTGTTTACACAGCAGCGCAAGAATTAAGAAAAGTTCTTCCGCAAGTTCGTTGGCAAGAAACTTGCATCAACAACTTGCTGATACTGTTCACCACTACATCACTACATATGCTTTCAGTACCACTACGAGTGTCAGCCGAAGTGGAAAATGACAAGTAGGCGGGTGAGATATGCTGCAGCTCTTGTAATTGTAATGCAAAACGTGAAAAAGAGAAGTATTTGGGATAGAGAGTAGATAATGAGAAGATCGCAAAATGGTGCCTGTAATAACCTTTTGAAAGAACTTAGTATCGAGAGCATGGATACTTTTGAAAAGTTTTGCAGAATGTCCTCAAATGATCCTGAGTATTTGTTGATGCTAATACCGCCCGTCATATCAAAACGAGACACAAACTTCGGTACTGCTATTTGAGCAAAGGAACGTTTGCTAGTCACTATATGATTTATAGCTACAGGTGAGCTACGAATAAAATAGGCATTTTATTTATTTTTGTGAAACATACAACCATAAAAAGTTTGAATTTTGAAATCTCTTCTCATACAAGTCCCTAATGTACTTGTTTCATATTCCCGTCAGCACGATTTCTCTGATCTTATCCGATGTATGTAGAGCCTTTTCTAACGTCTTGGAAAATTATTGGAACGTATGTGAAAACACATCAATGAAATTAAATTTTTATTGAAATAAACTGCATTTTACACAATGATATGCTTATAAAAAGTTTTTTTTTTCTAATGCTCATAAAATGGAAAGTGACAAGCTAAGTAAATAGAACGTGTAATAATTACATATCGTCTTTTTCTAGACTCCTAAAACAACAAGCGAGTGGATGCAGGTGGCAAAGGGGTTGTGTCTTCAAGTTATGTACTTCTTTTATAGATGTGTCGAATATCGACGAGATTTCATTTAATGCGCTCATCTTCTTCACTCTATCCTTAAAGTCTCGGTTATGCACGTTTCGTATTTCGGGGTAGCTCTACGGCTTCAATAAAATGTTCTGTATCCTGCTTCATCCATTCCCGTTTCTCCTCCATTTCTGAAATTTGTCTGCATATAATACACTCCTGGAAATGGAAAAAAGAACACATTGACACCGGTGTGTCATACCCACCATACTTGCTCCGGACACTGCGAGAGGGCTGTACAAGCAATGATCACACGCACGGCACAGCGGACACTCCAGGAACCGCGGTGTTGGCCGTCGAATGGCGCTAGCTGCGCAGCATTTGTGCACCGCCGCCGTCAGTGTCAGCCAGTTTGCCGTGGCATACGGAGCTCCATCGCAGTCTTTAACACTGGCCAAAAGTCGGTGCAGTGACCAGCCGGAGAGTGGCAATTGTCTTTACGGACGTATTTAAACTGGTCAGTATTCTGTTTAGCCTGAGCATCCCTGTGTAGGCGATTTGTGGCCACCTTACACGGGTCAGTCATATCTGTTATGTTCTAATGATATTCCAGGGCGCTTTTGTTTAAAATTTTTTTTTAATTCCTCAAAGTTTGTAAATTCCTTTTATTGCCATTAATAGTGTGTTTGCTGAGACCTGTTCAATTTTTTTTAATGGCGGTGATGGTAGCCTCACTACCTCAACGTACCTTATTAACAAAGTTCTGTATTTACTTTAGTTGCCTGTTTACTAATGTTCTTTAAATTTTTTTAAAATTGTTGTGTTGCTACAAGTTACTTTGATTGGCGTTAGCGGCGTGTTCTAAAAGGTAGTTTATTGCCGTACTGCTAGTTTCTGTAAACATTTGTGAAAATCTCAACTCGACAGTAAACTACTAGAAATTTGGCCCCGTTTCCCAACTTGTGGTGTGGCTTCTAGTAACCGTAACCACTGTGTGTGTCACTTACGGTCTTAAATTGTGTGTAGTTATTGTGTGTTCAGCCGCAGTGCGTTCTACCGGGTTAGGTCAAACGCTTGCGTATTCTAAATTCCACTACGCCCGAAGAAATTTGTGAGCTTAAATTACTATCCCGCTTGTTCAGTTGAAACTGCGGTAGAGGCTGTAACGGATGTGTTATTATGGGCTACTTTTAAGAACTTGTGAATTTAGAAGTCTTTCCTTGTTAAATGTATTTACAGCTTTAAGTAGGCATATTGATTAAGTTTTCTTGCCGCTCCTTATATCACGGGTTCATGGTTGTCAGTAACCTACGACCTGAGTATGAACGTTGGTGTTAGTTTGGGCTTCTAGGGGTTAACTGTTTACCCTTAGGCCGGCTGGAGTGGTCGTGCGGTTCTAGGCGCTACAGTCTGGAGCCGAGCGACAGCTACGGTCGCAGGTTCGAATCGTGCCTCGGGCATGGATGTGTGTGATGTCCTTAGGTTAGTTAGGTTTAATTAGTTCTAGGCGACTGATGACGTCAGAAGTTAAGTCGCATAGTGCTCAGAGCCATTTGAACCATTTTTGTTTACCCTTATGTAACTGACATTACCTGCAGACCGAATTACCCTAATTGCTTATTACTAGTAACTGCTCCCCGAAAATTATCCCAAGCTGTAATTACAATTTCGGCGCTAGATGGCGAAATGTCTGGGTCTCTTATTTAAGCCCAACACTGTGTGGTATGTTATGAAATCATCTTTTGAATTTTCTTATTAATACTCAAGTAGATTTTGTCGTGGCTACCGACAACTTTTAAAAGGCCTTCTGTAGGTGTGGCCTTGCCAGTTGAGCCTGACCAGTTCACTACGACACCCCTCTTTGGGCCTTTTTCTAACGACATATTGCTTCAATACGACTGTAATTGTGTAAACTAATTTTAGTTTTAGTTCTTTACACGTTTCGATACTGCTCTGCCTGGCCTGGCTGTTTCTTAACTTTCCCTGCCACGCGGACCCGACTGTTATTTCCTCGGTATTTGTGTTGGCGTCCTACCTAACTTCTACGTTATTGTGGTTTCATACAGAGCCTTGGCCAATTAAGCAATTTTCTTAAACTTTCTGTTATTGCTGTAGTTTATTTAACGTCGTTAACTTTAATCACAGATATTTCTACGAAATCACATTAACCAATCGTTTTTTAAGAGTTGTACTTTCCATTTGTTGATGCAACTTGCAGCTGACTGAAATCAAAGTTATAAGATTGTAAATTTTGCTTTTACTTCTTTTAAATCCATTAACAGCTATAAGTAATTTTGAATTTCAGGTACACTACTGGCCATTACAATTGCTATACCAAGAAGAAATGAAGATGATAAACGGGTATTCATTGGACAAATATAGTATCCTAGAACTGACATGTGATTACATTTTCACGCAATTTGGGTGCATAGATCCCGAGAAATCAGCACCCAGAACAATCACATCTGTTCGTAATAACAGCCTTGATACGCCTGGGCATTGAGTCAAACAGAGCTTGGATGGCGTGTACAGGTACAGCTGCCCATGTAGCTTCAACACGATACCACAGTTCATCTAGAGTAGTGACTGACGTATTGTGAAGAGCCAGTTGCTCGGCCACCGTTGACCAGACGTTTTCAATTGGTGAGAGATCTAGAGAATGTGCTGGCCAGGGCAGCAGTCGAACATTTTCTGTATCCAGAAAGGCCCGTACAGGACCTGCAACATGCGGTCGTGCATTACCCTGCTAAAATCTAGGGTTTCGCAGGGATCGAATGAAGGGTAGAGCCACGGGTCGTAACACATCTGAAATGTAACGTCCACTGTTCAAAGTGCCGTCAATGCGAACAAGGGGTGACAGAGACGTGTAACCAATGGCACCCCATACTATCACGCCGGGTGATACGCCAGTATGGCGATGACGAATACACGCTTCCAATGTGCGTTCAACCGCGATGTCGCCAAACACGGATGCGACCATCACGATGCAGTAAACAGAACCTGGATTCATCCGAAAGAATGAAGTTTTGTCATTCGTGCACCCAGGTTCGTCGTTGAGTACACCATGGCAGGCGCTCCTGTCTGTGATGCTGCGTCAAGGGTAACTGCAACCACGGTCTCCGAGCTGATAGTCCATGCTGCTGCAAAACGTCGTCGAACTATTCGTGCAGATGGTTGTTGTCTTGCTAACGTCCCCATCTGTTGACTCAGGGATCGAGACGTGTCCAGCACGACGTTCCGTATTACCCTCTTCAACCCACCGATTCCATATTCTGCTAACAGTCATTGGACCTCGACCAACACAAGCAACAGTGTCGCGATACGATAAACCGCAATTACGATAGGCTACAATCCGACCTTTATCAAAGTCTGAAACGTGATGGTAAGCATTTCTCCTCCTTACACGAGGCATCACAACAACGTTTGAGCAGGCAACGTCGGTCAAGTGCTATTTGTGTATGAGAAATCAGTTGGAAACTTTCCTCATGTCAGCACGTTGTAGGTGTCGCCACCGGCGCCAACCTTGTGTGAATGCTCTAAAAAGGTAATCATTTGCATATCACAGCATCTTTTTTTTGTCGGTTAAATTTCGTGTCTGTAGCACGCCATCTTCGTGGTGTAGCAGTTTTAATGGTCAGTAGTGTAGAAACTTCTACCACTTGTGACAAATAATCCAAATAATTATAGCAAGATTTTCCGGCAATAATTAGTCACTGTCACCTCACTGATTCACTATGTTGCTGTGTTTCAATGACTTGCCACAGTTTTCCGCACGGGTTATTAAATAATTAGTTGCATTTCTTTGAACTCTGAATGATTCGCTTTTGTTACCTCCTTGGGTCCACCATTCCACTCCACAGCCGAGAGTACTGAATCGTAATACACCGCGTTCTCAGGGAACAAACATATACCACGGAATCGACCTGACCAGGCTAAATGGTGACACAGTCCTCGGCAGTAATGCAGAGTAACCACGGTGCCCGTGGAATATCACGACATGGCTGCCCACATCATCGCTAAACCCCCACCATGCTTCACTCCTGGCACGTAAACTCCCACAGACGATGGAAACTGATGACACAAGTTCCATCCGATCAAATGACGTTCTTCCACTGCTAAATAGAACAGGTTATATGGCTTCGGGCCCTGTTTTCCTGTTAAGGGCATTAACACTACTGATGAGCGGCTTTCAAATGTTGAGTGCTCTTGACAAGTGATTTCAAATTGCTTTCGTATTTATAGAATTCCAGAAGGATTTTGACACTGTTACACTCAAGCGGCTTGTAGTTACATTGCGTACTTATAGAATATCGTCTCAGTTATGTCACTGGATTCGTGATTCCCTATCAGAGATCCTGTCGGAGAGGTCAAAGTTTGTAGTAATTGACTGAAAGTCATCGAGTAAAACAGAAGTGATTTCTGGCGTTCCCCAAGGGAGTCTCGTAAGTTCTCTGCTGCTCCTTATCTAGAAGAGCAAAAGAAATAGCAAAACGATTTAGATAATATATGTGTATGGAGCAAAAATTGGTAATTGACCCTAAATAACGAAAAGTGTGAAGACTCACACATGACTGCTAAAAGGAATCCGTTAAACTTCGGTTATGCGATAAATCAGTCAATTCTATAATCCGTAAGTTCAACTAAATACCTGGTAAATTAAAGTGGAAGGACACAAAGAAAATGTTGAGGGGAAGGCTAACCAAAGACTGCGATTTATTGGCAAGATATTTAGAAAATGCCACAGATGTACTAAGGAGAATGCCTCCACTACGTTTGTCCATCCTTACCAAATAGGGTTGACGGAGTGAATCGAGAACGTTTAAAGAATGGCAGCACGTTTTGTATTATAGAGAAACAGCGGAGAGAGTGTCACTGAAATGATGCAGGATTTGGGGTGAACACCACTAAAACAACACAGGGTGACAATAATTGAACTATATAAAAAACGTAAATCAATTACAAACTACAGAGTGCTCACACTTTATTCACTATGTGAAACAAAGGCGTTTTTCGTTGCGGCGCAATCTTGCTAGGATGTTTCAATCACCAACTTGCTCCTCCGAAATCGAAAATATTTTGTTGACGCCGACCTACATAGGGAGAAACGATAATCATAATACAATAAGGGAAATCAAAGCTCTCAAGGAATAATAGACAGTTATTTTGAAGGTATTCGATGAACCCTCTGCCAGACAGTTAAATGTGATTTGCAGAGTATCCATGCAGATGTAGATGTAGGTTATTATTCATTATACTGAGTGACAATAATTGACCTATATGAAGGAAAAAGTAAATTAATTACAAACTGCAGCGCGCACACAATTTATTCTATATGTAAACGTGACTACAGATATTGGGATTTACGATAGGACATGTTCAATATTCCTGCCATCATTGGTGATGTTGTGACGCAGACGAATAGCAAAATTCTGGATGACCCTCTGAAGCTTCGGAACATAGATGCTGTCGATGACCTCCTGAATGGCTGTTTCCAGCTCAGCAGTGGTTTTGTGGTTGTTGCTGTGCACCTAATCTTTAATATATTCCCAAAAAAAGGAGTCAGATGTGTTCAGATCCGGAAAATATTTCGACTAATCGAGGCACAAGACAGTGGCCTCTGGGTACCCCAGAGACAGAATGTGGTCACCAAAGTGCTCCTCCAGGACATCGAACACTCTCCTGCTTCGACAGGGTCGAGCTCCGTCTTGCATGAACCACATCTTGTCGAATTAAGGGTCACTTGGGATAATGGGGATGAAATCATGTTCGAAAACCTTCACGTACCGTTTGGTAGTCAAGCAATATCGCACCGATTATTCCGTGGCTGGACACTGCACACCACACAGTCACCCGTTGACGGTGAAGAGACATCTCGATCGCGAATTGCGGGTTCTCAGCCTCCCAAATCCGCCAATTTTGCTTATTGAGTAACCCTTCGAAATGAAAGTGGGCTTTGCCACTAAACCAAACCATAACAATTCCCATCATAACCCACGGCCAATCATGCAGTTTGAACGCCCTAACACAAACCGTTCAGAAGTTACGATGATTTTGTTTTATATGGTTCAATAATTGTCACCCTGTATCCAGGGTGTAACATGTGTAAGTGCCGATACGCTACCGGAAAAAAAGTTAGTGCACCTCCCAAAAGATTTTGATCCGATGACGGTATATGCCACCTATGGGATGTTAGATGCACTGGTAATGCTTTCAGCGTCGTCCGCCAACAGAGAGCGCCATCTGCGTCTACCCTTCAATAGGGAATGCTCGCAGCCAGAAGACTCAGTGTGGTGGAAGCGTGTGAAACAAACAGGGAACGACGCCACGGAGATGCACTGGTGCTTTGATTTTATCCATACTGGATAAGAGGTCGTGGTTGTGAATGTCAGTGTTAAAAAATATATCAGCTCAACCACTTGTTTATATTGTAAAACACTAAGATTGACGCGTTTCGGAAGTCAAGCTTCCATCATCAGAATAATTAAAAGTAAAAGAACCTGTTAAAACTTGCTGAAATGGAACATGCACCAGGCACAATAAAATTGATAATAAAATTAAAACATCGTGGCTACTTCCCTTGTTGCACACCGTGTCTCCTAAGGTGCATCTCCACATAGTCGTCAAAATATAAAAAACTCTAAAATGGTGTCGCCTATAGTGTTCAACATCTAACCACATGGCTCTATCGTCGTAAACCCCCCGTGCGTCTTCGCTACACCACGTAGCCAAACACGACACTGAAACGCGAGTGAGCTCACGCGCAAGTAAATAAGGAAGTCACAGAGATGTCTATACAAACAGATAACGTATACATGTTCCAAGGACCTCATGAAATGATGGTATTCTGCTAATTGCTAAACATTTAGTTACTAAAAGAAACCAGTGAAATGTTCGAAAAAGTTATTTGTATCACCAGTTAGCTGTTCATTCAGTGTGTTCTGATTATCCACGCTATGTATCGGAATTTCCAGCTGTTCTAGTAGCTCCAGCTTTTTGCCTTTGTCCTGTCTATGTAATATAACGAGATCCTGATCTATTTCCAACATGGGGTGTCCCATTTCCCAAATATGCGTGGCTACAGCTGACTTTTCGAAATCATTAAGCCGGAAAGCATCGCTATGTTTTTTGTAACGTACTTTAAAGGACCTACCAGTTTGGCCTATATAGCTTGCCTTGCACGTGTTACACTAAATTTTATAGACCCCCAGCTCTCTCATATTTGTCGCTTTCCTGCTGTAAATTATTTCCTAGTTTAAATCGCAGCGTATTGTTGGTCTGAAAAGCGGTATCAACTTTAAAAGGTTTGAAAATGTTAGCGACTTTTTGCGAAATATCACCGAAGTATGGTGTTATGACTCTCGTAATATTATTTGCGGCATTCTTCCTTCCATTCGCGCGCTGTTTCTGTCGTATTAATTTATTGACAACGTTTTGGTGATATCCGTTAGCTCTGGCTAGTTGTTTCACGAAGTTCAGCTCAGTCATTCTGTCTTCTTCATTCATAGGAACTCTAAAGGCTCTGGTGCTTCCTGTAGCCTACTGAGCGAGACTGAAAGGGGTGGAATTGTGGCCTTCTGAGTGGTGGGATGGTCCTATCGGAGCATTTCCACACACGCTGGACGTGCTGCGTCATTTGTGTCGCGATGCTGGTGTCAGTGGTCACGTCAGCATTCTCCGATGGGTAGAGGAGTTTCTGGGCGTCAAGGATCGTCGTATTGTAGGGGTAGCAGTGGCTGACCATACAGCTACCACAGCACAGGTAAGAGGACTTGTCAGACCAGACGTGTCTACACGAACTGCTACGAACGGGTATTAGCAGTGAGACAATAGGCACACATACTTTTAGCCCGTCTTCCACTCACATCACAGCATCGACGCCCACGTCTCGAGTCGTGCCGTCAGAGGATCACTTGGAATATGGAATGGCACGCTGTGGTCTTCAGCGATGAAAGCAGATTCTGCCTGCACGCAAGTCGTGATTGTTTGCACGTACTACGTAGACCTGCTGAGCGCTGCCTCTTGCCGGCCGCTGTGGTCGAACGGTTCTTGGCGCTTCAGTCCGGAACCACGCGGCTGCTACGGTCGCAGGTTCGAATCCTGCCTCGGGCATGGATGTGTGTGCTGTCCTTAGGTTATTTAGGCTTAAGTAGTTCTAAGTCTAGGGGAGCTATGACCTCAGATGTTAAGTCCCATAGTGCTTAGTGCCATTTTGAATTGCTGTCTCGTAGACTGTATTTGTCCAACACACACTAGCCCTACCACAAGCTAAATGGTCTAGGGTGCGGTAAACGACAACTCTCGTTCACCTATTGTGGTTCCCGAGGGGACGCGTACCAACGCTCACTGTGTGAAGAATGTTGTTAGACACATTACTTTGTCATTTTTGCAACAGGAAGGTGATGCGTTGTTCCAACAGGATAATTCTGGGACGAGAAGTAACTAGTGTTATCCGTGAACCAAGAAATCTTAGAGAACTGCGAGTACAGGTCGAGTGGGCGTGGCATAAAATGTCCCAGGACAGTATAAGCCATCTGTACGATCGCCTGTATGCCAGAGTCAGTTACTGCATTGCCAACTGTGGAGGCTACACCGCTTACTAACACGCATGTTTCACTATGAGTCGATACCTGGTACCTCTGAAATGATTGTGCTATTGATCTGTAAACGGAAACATTTCATGTACTTCGTAGGCACTGTTGCAGCAATAAATCGTGAGTCAAGTGGATACCGCTAAAGTTGTGTATTACTTCTTTCCAGCGGGTAAGTTTATATGTAGTGCCTTAAAATGTACACACATCAGTGTGTGGGCTGTTTTTTTTTTTTGTGTATGGAGCAGTCTTCCAAAAATATGTCAGAAACCTTACAACCTGCTGACTTCTGAACGGTCGGAACTGCGCCATTATGTATACTACGCCTGCCAATGTAGACTCGCTTTCTTGCGTCCATGTGCTTTACACGCTATTCAACAGATATGGCCAGCGGAAATAATAGTTCAAATGGTTCAAATGGCTCTGAGCACTATGCGACTCAACTGCTGTGGTCATCAGTCCCCTAGAACTTAGAACTACGTAAACCTAACTAACCTAAGGACGTCTCACACATCCATGCCCGAGGCAGGATTCGAACCTGCGACCGTAGCAGTCGCACGGTTCCGGACTGCGCGCCTAGAACCGCGAGACCACCGCGGCCGGCGGAAAGAATAGTTCAAGATGGTCCAGGACACTACACACTTCCTGAAAATGACTGACGAAAGAGATATTTTGGTGTGCCCTTCAACCCATGGGGGTTGAGGGGAATGAGAAAGCTAACAGAGCAGTGAAAGCAGTCTGCCAGGAAACCACCAATATTCGAATTAACGACCCCCCACAGGCTGACGTGTTGTCGGTAAAAAAGAGAGTGATGGATGAGTGGGAAAGACAGTGGCTGGAAACTACTATTCCACCGCGGCGCAGTTCCTTCCGAACTCGAAGAAAGGACGACGTGGTCCTAAAACACCTTTTCACTGGACACAGCCAATGACACATGCTTATGTCTTGCATTTTTCTGTCCTCATTTGGAATATTGCTACGTGGTATGGAATTCGGGCCAAACAGGATTTATGGAGGACATCGAAAAAATTAAACGGAGTGCAGTTGCTTTTGTATTGCGCGAAGTTGAAGAGAGTGTGTCACAGATATAATACACTAGTTGGAGCTGGCGCCATGAGAATAAAGACGGTTCTCGTTGCGGCGATATCTTTTCACAAAATTTTAGTAACCTACCTTCTCCTGTGAATACGAAAATGTTTTGTTCACCCTGGCTTACTTAGGGAGAAGTAAAATAAGGGAGGTTGGAGCTCACGCGGAGAAAATTAGGTGTTCCTTTTCCCCGCGAGCAATTCGAGAGTGGACCGGCAGAGAAATGGTCTGAAAATGGTTCAACGAACGGTCTGCCAGGCACTTGATTGTGAATTGCAGAGGAGACATGTAGATGTGGATGCGCCAGCAAGATCCACCAGGATGCAGTTTTTGTGGAGTCATATTCATGGTGTATCACGTTTTGATGCCGTGTGTTTTGTTTACAGATAGTTGGGAGGCTTTTGGTCTATCGAGCGGCTTACTCCCAAGTTAGGGCGATGCAAACTGCAAGGAAATTGTTGATATTTAATTGGACGAAGGTTTTAATGTGTTTTTCGGTGACTATGTTTGTATTAATAAAAATTTTTGCATCACCTCGGTTCCGAGAGTTCCAGAACCTGTACAGAAAATTGGAATAGAGGTCAACACAAACATCATTTCCGCCTTTTTTTTGCTCATGAAAACCAAACAATGCATGTTGTACAGCGAGACCTTCACAGGTGGTGGTATAGATTGCTGTACACAACGGTACCCAGTAGTACGTCCTCTTGCACTGATGCATGTCGTGGCATATTATCCTTACGTTCATCAAGCCACTGGTGGTTCAGATTGTCCCACTCCTCAGTGGCGATTCGCTGCAGATCCCTCAGAGTGGTTGGTAGTCACGAAGCCCATAAACATCCCTTTTCAATCTATCCCAGGCATGTTGTATAGGCTTCAAGTCTGGAGAACATGCTGGCCACTCTAATCGAGCGATGTTGTTATCCTGAAGGAAGTCATTCACAAGATGCGCACGATAGGGGCACAAATTGTTGTCCATGAAGACGAATGCCTCGCCAATATGCTGACCGTATTGTTGGTTGCACTATCGGTCGGAGTATGGCATTCACGTACTGTACAGCCCTTACGGCACCTTCCTTGACCATCAGCGGCGTACGTTGGCCCCACATAATGCCATCCAAAACATCAGGGAACCTCCGCCTTGCTGCAATCGCTGGACAGTGTGTCTAAGGTGTTCAGCCTGACTGGATTCCCTCCAAACACGTCTCCGACGATTCCTTGGTTGAAGGCATGTGCGACACTCATTGGCGAAGCGAATGTGAAGCCAATCCTGAGCGATCCATTCGACACGTTGTTGCACCCATCTGTACCGCGCTGCATGGTGTTGTGGTTGCAAAGATGGACCTCGCCATGGGCGTCGGGGGTGAAGCTGCGCATCATGCAGCCTATTGCGCAAACTTTGAGTCATAACACGACGTCCTGTGGCTGCACTAAAAGCATTATTCAACATGGTGGTGGTACTGCCATGGTTCCTCCGAGCCATAATCCGTATGGAGCGGTCATCCAGTGCAGCAGTAGTCGTTGGACGGCCTGAGTGAGGCATGTCATCGACAGTTCCTGTCTCTCTGTCCGTGTCCGAACAACATCGCTTTGGTCCACTCCGAGACGCCTGGACATTTCCCTCGTTGAGTGCCCTTCCTGGCACAAAGTAACATTGCGGACGCGATCGAACTGCGGTATTGACCGTCTAGGCATGGCTGAGCTACAGACAACATGAACCGTGTGCCTCCTTCTTGGTGGAATGACTGGAACTGTTCGGCTGTCGGACCCCTCCGTCTAATAGGCGTTGCTCACGCATGGTTGTTTATATCTTTGGGCGGGTTTAGTAACAGCGAAAGGTACTGTGTCTGTGATACAATATCCACAATCAGCGTCTATCTTCGCCGGCCATAGTGGCCGAGCGGTTTTAGGCGCTTCAGTCTGGTACCGCGCGACCGCTACAGTCGCAGGTTCGAATGCTGCCTCGGGCATGGCTGTGTGTGAAGTCCTTAGGCTAGTTAGGTTTAAGTAGTTCTAAGTTCTAGGGGACTGATGACCTCAGCTGTTAAGTTCCATAGTGCTCAGAGCCATTTGAACCATTTTTTAACGTCTATCTTCAGGAGCTCTGGGAACTGGAGTGATGTGTGTACTATTAATGTACGGCAGCGGTATGAATAGATTCTGCGGAATGAATGTGGGATTTTTTATGACTATGGATGTAGTAATATGGTCTTTTTTTCGTTTTAACAAGGGTAGCTAGTCATACGAGGAGCCCTCAGTAAGTAACGCAGCACATATCTTTCCTCGTCTAGTTTCTGTGGAAAAATGCGGAATTTGCTTGCTGTGGGACATCTTGGAATGTTTCCACGTCAGCGCCTATAGTTTCATGAAATTCCGATTGGTGGCGGAACTATACATAGCCTTCAAAATGGTGTCTGTGACGGAGGTGCGTTCCAAGCAGAGAGCTGTCATTGAGTTTATTTCAGTGAAAGCTAGAGTATCGCAGATATTCACAGCCGTTTGCAGAATGTCTAAAGAGTTCTGGCAGTGAAAAAAAGCACGGTGAGTCGTTGGGCGTGGCATCTGTCATCATCGCAACCGGGTCGCAGGAAACCGTTCGATCTCCCGCGTAAGGACTGGCCATAGACATGTGAGACTTCTGAAATTTTGACACGTGCGGACGCTCTAATTCTAGGTGGTCGGCTCAAGACAATCAAACACATCGCTGCTCAACTGGAAATCTCAGTAGTGGTGACACACTGGTCCACCAGTTGGGGTGTTCAGTGTTGTGTGCCCGATGTCTTCCTCGCCACCTAACAGAAGACCACAAAGAACAGCGAAGGAACAACTGTGTTGAATTGTTTAAACGTTACAAGGCTGATCTTGACAATATTTTGCGAACCTTGTCAAAGGTGACGAAACGTGAATTCATCACATCGAACGGGAAACAAAACGGCACTCCATGGAGTGGCGCCATACTACCTCTCCTCCAAAGAGAAAGTTCAAAACCTGAACCTCAGCCGATAAGGTGACCGTTTTCCGAGACTCTGAAGGGGTTACGCCGTTTAACGTCCTCCGTTATGGTGGAACCATCAGTTCCGAAGTATATGTGCTACCCTCAGGAAACTGAAGAAGGGGATTCGGCGTCTACATCACCACAAAATGCAAGCCAGCATCTCCTCTTTAATGACATCGCAAGGGCTCACACAAGTCTGTGCTCACGAAAGGAGCTCACAAAACGTCGTTAGACTGTCCTCCATCAGACATCGTACAGGCCGGGTCTCGTACCTTCCGACTTCCATCTGTTTGGCCCAGTGAAGGCTGCACTCCGCGGGAAGCAGTACGAGGACGATGGGGAGGTTAGTGATGCAGCAAGATGTTGTCTCGGGCGTAGAGCACTATTGTGGTACTATGGGGGCATACAGGCCCTCCCAATATGGTAGTATAAGGCATTCAACGGAGATGTTGAAAAATTGGGTTTTGTCGCCAAAGGAGTAGGGCATAATGTGGTGAATCGAAGTCCTGATTAAAACCTACACCAGTACCACAATGGGAGAAAGGGCGCTGATGACCACGCTGTTTGGCAGACAACAATTTTAAATTCAAAGGAAGGTCAGCGTTGGCCGTGATATTGATGGTTCATTAATACGAAAATCGATTTTCAATCACATAGTGATCATCTTCACTGCTGGAAGTTAAAAATTTCACATATCGATCAGTGAAAACAAAAAACCACAAATACACCTGAGTATTAACCAACTGTTGGAAAGAACATACCTGTGGTGTACAAATTAAACTCATAGACACTGGTATCAAGTTATCAGTAACCAAAACTGAGAAGCGATCACAATAACTGAAGCCGCTGTTTACATTCACCTATACAGCAACCCTCGGTGTGATAGGGTCTTGGAACGCCCTCTATATGGCGTGTGTCACGTGAAGACTTAACAATTCTTTATTTGCCAAGAGATTACCACAAAATACCAAAGAGCACTTGCATATCATTAATTGAATATTTCAATTTTGAAACTGTACATTAAAAAACGCGTAGCACAAGAGACAGGGGGGAAATGCACATCCTGCAACATACGCTGGCGTATTATTTTCAAACAACTTAAAAAACATGTCATGAGGGCGTTCCAAGACCCTGTCACGCCGAGGTCTGCTGAATAGGTGAATGTAAACAGCGGCTTCAGTTAATGTGATCGCTTCTCAGTTTTGGTTACTGATAACTTGATACCAGTGTCTATGAGTTTAATTTGTACACCACAGTTATGTTCTTTCCAACAGTTGGTTTATACTCAGGTGTATTTGTGATTTTTTGTTTTCATTCACTGATCGCTATGTGAAATTTTTAACTTCCAGAATTGAAGATGTTCACTATGTGATTGAAAATCGATTTTGCTGTCAATAAACCATCAATATTACGTCCAACGCTGACCTTCCTTTTAATTTGACATATATGCTCGTTGTGCACTCCATGGAGTTGCCAATCAACAATTTTAAATCCATCCATCCATAACCCTAACACAAATTTGTTTCCTCAAGCTATCGCAGTTAACCATGGAATGGGGCATAATTATTCCTCATTACACCCAGAGGAATTAAACGGCGTGAATACGTATGGAAGGACGGTGGGGGATTTGAAGCACAGAGCCCTGAATTCGCACTGGCTCGCTTTGTGTGTTTCAACTATCCATGTAACAGACGCACTATATTTGCTTAATAACAGGAGCCGTCGCACTGCGTGGCGCTCTAAATCCCACACTGGAAAACAGTCAGCGCTGCAAGTACGCCCATCTAATCCCCGGTACTTGTCCGCCCCATAACGTCGCTGCTGGCATTCGATAAATGCGCGCAGTTAGGGTGCAGCCCTGAATATCTGCCGCGCGGGCCCTGCGGAAGAGCCGAGGGCTGAGTGACGCAGACGAATCGGCTGGCCGCAGTGACGCAGACGTAGATGCGACGCCAGTATCTGCCGGCGGCGGGAGAGGCCGTCAGGGCTGAGCGACGAGCGCCGATTAGGGCGGCCGCCCAGTCCCCATCTGTTGCTGCCACTAGCAGCACACCGCCGTAGGAAGGGATGCCGTGTTTCAGGGGCTACCTGCCACCAGCGCCTGCATCGCGGTAGCAAATTGGAGGGCGCATTCGCTACGTTTTTTGGCTATGCAAAAAAGTACTTGGCGTGTTCAGAGAGCAAAGGCCGCTTGCTTATATTTAAAGTTCGAATACACCATTATGCATTGGTTGTTTACGAGTCCTGAGAAGTAACTGTTTTGACTTGTTGTACTGTGGCGGCAGGTAACCAACAGCGGTTTCGGAAATCAATGCTCCCACTTTTTTTTTTCAAGATAGCCTACTGTGAATCCGATTTATGGGCCTACAGTAACAAAAGGACACATTAGACAATTATTTCGAGACTTGGAGGTGTCCATAGAATGACGAAGAGCGTGCACTTTCGTCTGTGCGATATCGTTTCGTAGAATGGCTGAATACTCATCGTCTAATTTCAAGCGCTTTACGCAAAATTCGTAGAAACAAACACATGGGCCATAACTGAATCAAATGTCTGCCGACAATGGGCATAAAAGGGCGCAAGTTTTGGTCCGCAGCTCGTGGTCTAGTGGCTAGCGTCGCTGCCTCTGGATCACGGGGTCCCGTGTTTGATTCCCACCGGGTTGGGGATTTTCTCTACCCGGGTACTGGGTATCTGTGTTGTCTTTATCATTTCATCATCATCATTCGTGACAGTGGCTAGATTGGACAGTGTAAAATATTGGACTAAGAAATGCAACTTTGTAAGGGCGTTGATGGCCGCGCAGTTGAGAGCCCTTCAAACCAAACATCAAACACGCCTGTGAAATCTCTTCTCTTGCCCTCAGGACGGGACAGTGGATTTCTGCGCTGTAAACGTGTCACTATTTGACCGAGTTCCACAAACGTTGTGTCGCTGAAGTTCTCTCAGAAGGCCCTTCTAATGTCACAGAAGCATATATGCAGTTTCATCAAGAAAACGTTGTCGGTGTCATAAGAGAACAACTACAAACGCTAAAAATTAATGGCGTATGTCAGAAAATTTGTCTCATTGTTTGCAACAAGATAGCGGAAAGATCAACTCGATAAGTGTTTATGGTCTGTCTGAGATGTCTCACTCCGTACTTTTATTTTTACATTTACTTCACTTACAAAAAGTACACGTTTTAACACTTCAGTTCAGACGTTTCCTCTTTTTCACCTGCTGGGATCTGAAATACACTCCTGGAAATGGAAAAAAGAACACATTGACACCGGTGTGTCAGACCCACCATACTTGCTCCGGACACTGCGAGAGGGCTGTACAAGCAATGATCACACGCACGGCACAGCGGACACACCAGGAACCGCGGTGTTGGCCGTCGAATGGCGCTAGCATCGCAGCATTTGTGCACCGCCGCCGTCAGTGTCAGCCAGTTTGCCGTGGCATACGGAGCTCCATCGCAGTCTTTAACACTGGTAGCATGCCGCGACAGCGTGGACGTGAACCGTATGTGCAGTTGACGGACTTTGAGCGAGGGCGTATAGTGGGCATGCGGGAGGCCGGGTGGACGTACCGCCGAATTGCTCAACACGTGGGGCGTGAGGTCTCCACAGTACATCGATGTTGTCGCCAGTGGTCGGCGGAAGGTGCACGTGCCCGTCGACCTGGGACCGGACCGCAGCGACGCACGGATGCACGCCAAGACCGTAGGATCCTACGCAGTGCCGTAGGGGACCGCACCGCCACTTCCCAGCAAATTAGGGACACTGTTGCTCCTGGGGTATCGGCGAGGACCATTCGCAACCGTCTCCATGAAGCTGGGCTACGGTCCCGCACACCGTTAGGCCGTCTTCCGCTCACGCCCCAACATCGTGCAGCCCGCCTCCAGTGGTGTCGCGACAGGCGTGAATGGAGGGACGAATGGAGACGTGTCGTCTTCAGCGATGAGAGTCGCTTCTGCCTTGGTGCCAATGATGGTCGTATGCGTGTTTGGCGCCGTGCAGGTGAGCGCCACAATCAGGACTGCATACGACCGAGGCACACAGGGCCAACACCCGGCATCATGGTGTGGGGAGCGATCTCCTACACTGGCCGTACACCACTGGTGATCGTCGAGGGGACACTGAATAGTGCACGGTACATCCAAACCGTCATCGAATCCATCGTTCTACCATTCCTAGACCGGCAAGGGAACTTGCTGTTCCAACAGGACAATGCACGTCCGCATGTATTCCCTGCCACCCAGCGTGCTCTAGAAGGTGTAAGTCAACTACCCTGGCCAGCAAGATCTCCGGATCTGTCCCCCATTGTGCATGTTTGGGACTGGATGAAGCGTCGTCTCACGCGGTCTGCACGTCCAGCACGAACGCTGGTCCAACTGAGGCGCCAGGTGGAAATGGCATGGCAAGCCGTTCCACAGGACTACATCCAGCATCTCTACGATCGTCTCCATGGAAGAATAGCAGCCTGCATTGCTGCGAAAGGTGGATATACACTGTACTAGTGCCGACATTGTGCATGCTCTGTTGCCTGTGTCTATGTGCTTGTGGTTCTGTCAGTGTGATCATGTGATGTATCTGACCCCAGGAATGTGTCAATAAAGTTTCCCCTTCCTGGGACAATGAATTCACGGTGTTCTTATTTCAATTTCCAGGAGTGTATGTTGTGACTGTGAAACTTCCTGGCAGATTAAAATTGTGTGCCGGACCAGGACTCGAACTCCGCTGCCGTATTATGTCGTTGTGTGTAAAATAAAAAGATGGTAATTTTGTCTGAAGTAGAAGAATCTTGTCATGCACAAAAACACGTTCTCATATCACCCTAGCTTTAAGCTGAATTTGAAACGTTACGGCTGACGCCGTTAGTAAGAAACTTCTTAATACTCATAGTGAAATAATACTGATTTGAAGAGAAAGAGTTCAGATAGCATGCCAGTGTCAAGCAAACAAGGGAAACTTGAAAGGCAGAACGGACATATAAGAGGGCTATTCGGAAAACAGGGTCCGATAGGTTGCACAACGGAAACGACAGTGAAAATTCGATGACGTTTTGCACAGATGTGTTGAGTAGTGACCCTAGTATGCCTGTCGATCGTGCCACGTCGCTCGTCTCACTTCTGAGCAAACAGTGAGCACATTAAGATGCCTAGAACAGTTGTGTCACCCGCCAAGCAAAGTTTCTTGGCCAGAGATTTCGCCTGTGATGCAGTCCCACATAACATACTTGTCATGCATTCCTTCTGCATGATAATTCAGGGCCCCACACTGCAGTTGCAATGAGGATGTCCCTACCGCGATTTCTATGGTGTTTGATCACCCATAGTAAAGTCCGGACTTTTCTCCGTCTGATTTTCATCCCTGCTCACATGAACCACTGGCCATGAAGAGAACACTTCGGCACAGACAACGAACTGCAGACCAGAGTAGAGAAGTGGCAGAAGGCACAGGCGGATGCTTTCGTCGACGAGAGTTCTGGGAAGTTGGAATTACGTTACGGCAAATGTCTAAGTCAGAGCAGCGATTATGTAGAGCAATAGATGCAAGATGTAACGAACTGTTACAAATAAAACATTTCTGATTTTCACTGTGGTTTCCATTTCGCGACTTATTGGATCTCGTTTTCGCAGTAGCTATCGTAGAAGGGCTGTACAACAGAGATTAACTTCCGGACGATAGTGTAGAAAGAGAAGAGGAACTAGGTGAAGGAGAAATGGGGGGTAGCGCAAGGAGAATCCGGCAGAGCCCAGTAAAAAGTGGAAACTAGGCCTATAGAGTAGACCACACTCCGCCAGAATTAAGAGATGCTTTGGTGAGCCAGCCCTGGCAAATTTTTTCCACGCTGTGTGCCAAACACATGAGATAGGCAAAATACCCTCAGACTTCCAGAACTTTGTAGTAATTCCTACTCTAATGAAGGCAGCTGTTAACACTATCAGACCATAAGTTTAACAAATTATGGTTGCAAAATATGGCCCACGAATCATTTGCCGAAGAGTGGAAAACTGGTACACTGAACTTGGTGAAGATCAGTCTGTATTCCGAGAAATGTAGGAAACGTGATATAATACTGACAGTATATATTGCGCTAGAAGGTAGACTGAAGGAAGGCAAACCTTTTACTTATGGCATTTGTAGATTTACAGAAATCTTTTCAAAATGTTGACTGGACTACACTCTTTGAAATTTTTTACGAAGCAAGAGTAACATACACGGAGCGAAAAGTTGTTTACAGTTTGTATAGAAACGATATCGCATTTATAACAGACGAAGGGTCTGAATGAGAAGAGAGTTTGGCAGACTTGTAGCCTATTCCCGATGTTACTCAGTCTGTGTATTGGGCAAGGAGTGAAAAAAAAAAAAAAAAAAAAAAACAAGGAGAGTTTAGGAAAGGGAATTAAAGTTCAAAGTCAAGACATAAAAACTTGAAAGTTTGCCAATGAAGTAGTAATTGTGTCACGGAAGAGCAGCTGAATAGAGTGGATGGCGTCTCCAAAAGAGATTATGAACTAAACATCAACTAAAGCAAAACCAGTTAATAGAATATAGCCAAATTACGTCATGTGACGCCGAGCAAATAAGATTAAAAAATGAGGCACTAAAAGTAGAAAATGCCATTACCCGACTGGGCAACAAAATAAATGATGGTGTTTGAACTAGAGACGGTATAAAATGCAGACTGGCAAGAAAAGACTTTTTGTCAGATCGCTAAACAACATTCAAACAAATCGTACTAATGAGTTTTATTACAGAAGGAAAAAATACAATAGTTGGCTTTGTGTTAAAGAGATGTGCCGCAAGCAAAGGGCGACATGAAAAATAAGAAATAAACACTCCTCTAAACAGCCGAAGGGAATTAAGTCATAAAAGCCAAGACTGCCCATCCGGACAAGCACAGTGTTACGGTTGCGGAAAGAAGAGACACGTACAATCCATATGTTTGCAACGCAACAAACATAAGAATTCGGCCCACTCACAAAAATCTAGTCTCAAGGCCCATGTAATCAATGCAGTGTATTCAAAGTCTGCCGTACGCATTAGCAAAACTAGGAAGCAAGCAGTTCCTTCAGTGCTACGCCCATCCAACAAAATTTTGTTCACTTGAATATTAATGGAAAACGTGTGATATTTCAGTTGGACGTGGGTGCCTCTGTTACACTGCTGAGTCGTAACATGTATGAACTGTTAGGGTCCCAATGCTTGTCTGAAACTAGCATGAACCTGACAGCTTATAATGGACAGGACATTCCTGTTCTGGGAAAATCTACTTTGTCTGCCATGTATCACACACATATGTAAATGGTAACTTTCACTGTGCTGCAATCACGTGATTGTGAGAACACATCTGGCATCGATTTGTTTCGCTTTCAAATACAGGACAGTGTGTTATCATGACTATATTCAGCGCTATAGACAGTGTAACTAGCTTGATGAAAGAATTCCCTGAACTCATTTCTGAAGGCTTAGGTTCAAATGGCTCTGAGCACAATTGGACTTAGCTTCTAAGGTCATCAGTCCCCTAGAACGTAGAACTACTTAAACCTAACTAACCCAAGGACGAAGGCTTCGGCCAGGCTAAAAATTTTATTGCACATATTTCTATGAAAGACAACGCTCAGCCGAAATTTTGCTGGGCCAGAACTGTTCCTATTGCATTATGGGCCAAAGTTGCTGTTGAACATAAACAATTGTAAACAGCGGAGGAATTACCCCCATACAAGCTACTCAATGGCAGGTCCACTAATTTTGCTCCCCAAACATTCAGGTCGCATTCGCCTCTTTTTTTTTCTTTTTTGGTCATCAGTCTACTGACTGGTTTGATGCGGCCCGCCACGAATCCCTTTCTTGTGCTAACCTCTTCATCTCAGAGTAGCACTTGCAACCTACGTCCTCAATTATTTGCTTGACGTATTCCAATCTCTGTCTTCCTCTACAGTTTTTGCCCTCTACAGTTCCCTCTAGTACCATGGAAGTCATTCCCTCATGTCTTAGCAGATGTCCTATCATCCTGTCCCTTCTCCTTATCATTGTTTTCCACATATTCCTTTCCTCTCAGATTCTGCGTAGAACCTCCTCATTCCTTACCTTATCAGTCCACCTAATTTTCAACATTCGTCCATAGCACCACATCTCAAATGCTTCGATTCTCTTCTGTTCCGGTTTTCCCACAGTCCATGTTTCACTACCATACAATGCTGTACTCCAGACGTACATCCTCAGAAATTTCTTCCTCAAATTAAGGCCGGTATTTGATATTAGTAGACTTCTCTTGGCCAGATATGCCTTTTTTGCCATAGCGAGTCTGCTTTTGATGTCCTCCTTGCTCCGTCCGTCATTGATTATTTTACTGCCTAGGTAGCAGAATTCCTTAACTTCATTGACTTCGTGACCACCAATCCTGTTCTTAAGTTTCTCGCTTTTCTCATTTCTACTATTTCTCATTACCTTCGTCTTTCTCCGATTTACTCTCAAACCATACTGTGTACTCATTAGACTGTTCATTCCGTTCAGCAGATCATTTAATTCTGCTTCACTTTCACTCAGGATATCAATGTCATCAGCGAATCGTTATCATTGATATCGTTTCACCTTGTATTTTTATTCCACTCCTGAACCTTTCTTTTATTTCCATCATTACTTCCTCGATGTACAGATTGAAGAGTAGGGGCGAAAGGCTAAAGCCTTGTCTTACACCCTTCTTAATACGAGCACTTCGTTCTTGATCGTCCACTCTTATTATTCCCTCTTGGTTGTTGTACATAATGTATATGACCCGTCTCTCCCTATAGCTTACCCCTACTTTTTTCAGAATCTCGAACAGCTTGCACTATTTTATATTGTCGAACGCTTTTTCCAGGTCGACAAATCCTATGAAAGTGTCTTGATTTTTCTTTAGCCTCGCTTCCATTATTAGCCGTAACGTCAGAATTGCCTCTCTCGTCCCTTTACCTTTCCTAAAGCCAAACTGTTCGTCACCTAGCGCGTTCTCAATTTTCTTTTCCATTCTTCTGTATATTATTCTTGTAAGCAGCTTCGATGCATGAGCTGTTAAGCTGATTGCACGATAATTCTCGCACTTGTCAGCTCTTGCCGTCTTCGGAATTGTGTGGATGATGCTTTTCCGAAAGTCAAATGGTATATCGCCAGACTCATATATTCTACAGACCAACGTGAATAATCGTTTTGTTGCCATTTCCCCCAATGATTTTAGAAATTCTGATGGAATGTTATCTATCCCTTCTGCCTTATATGACCGTAAGTCCGCCAAAGCTCTTTTAAATTCCGATTCTAATACTGGATCCCCTGTCTCTTCTAAATCGACTCCTGTTTCTGCTTCTATCACATCAGACAAATATTCACCCTCATAGAGGTTTTCAATGTATTCTTTCCACCTACCTGCTCTCTCCTCTGCATTTAACAGTGGAACTCCCGTTGCACTCGTAATGTTACCACCGTTGCTTTTAATGTCACCAAAGGTTGTTTTGACTTTCCTGTATGCTGAGTCTGTTCTTCCGACAATCATATCTTTCTCGATGTCTTCACATTTTTCCTGCAGCCATTTCGTCTTAGCTTCCCTGCACTTCCTATTTATTTCATTCCTCAGCGACTTGTATTTCTGTATTCCTGATTTTCCCGGAACATGTTTGTACTTCCTCCTTTCATCAATCAACTGAAGTATTTCTTCTGTTACCCATGGTTTCTTCGCAGCTACCTTCTTCGAACCTATGTTTCCCTTCCCAACTTCTGTGATGGCCCTTTTTAGAGATGTCCATTCCTCTGCAACTGTACTGCCTACTGCGCTATTCCTTATTGCTGTATCTATAACCTTAGAGAACTTCAAACGTATCTCGTCATTCCTTAGTACTTCCGTATCCCGCTTCTTTGCGTATTGGCTCTTCCTGACTAATGTCTTGAACTTCAGCCTACTCTTCATCACTACTACATTGTGATCTGAGTCTATATCTGCTCCTGGGTACGCCTTACAATCCAGTATCTGATTTCGGAATCTCTGTCTGACCATGATGTAATCTAATTGAAATCTTCCCGTATCTACCGGCCTTTTCCAAGTATACCTCCTCCTCTTGTGATTTTTGAACAGGGTATTCGCTATTACTAGCTGAAACTTGTTACAGAACCCAATTAGTCTTTCTCCTCTTTCATTCCTTGTCCCAAGCCCATATTCTCCTGTAACCTTTTCTTCTACTCCTTCCCCTACAACTGCATTCCAGTCGCCCATGACTACTAGATTTTCGTCCCCCTTCACATACTGCATTACCCTTTCAATATCCTCATACACTTTCTCTATCTGTTCATCTTCAGCTTGCGACGTCGGCATGTATACCTGAACTATCGTTGTCGGTGTTGGTCTGCTGTAGATTCTGATTAGAACAATCCGGTCACTGAACTGTTCGCAGTAACACACCCTCTGCCCTACCTTCCTATTCATAACGAATCCTACCCCTGTTATACCATTAGCCGGCCGCGGTGGCCGTGCGGTTCTGGCGCTGCAGTCCGGAACCGCGGGGCTGCTACGGTCGCAGGTTCGAATCCTGCCTCGGGCATGGGTGTGTGTGATGTCCTTAGGTTAGTTAGGTTTAAATCATTCTCAGTTCTAGGGTATGGCCTAAGATGTTGAGTCCCATAGTGCTAAAACCCTTTTTTTTTGTTATACCATTTTCTGCTGCTGTTGATATTACCCGATACTCATCTGACCAGAAATCCTTGTCTTTCTTCCACTTCACTTCACTGACCCCTACTATATCTAGATTGAGCCTTTGCATTTCCCTTTTCAGATTTTCTAGTTTCCCTACCACGTTCAAGCTTCTGACATTCCACGCCCCGACTCGTAGAACGTTATCCTTTCGTTGATTATTCAATCTTTTTCTCATGGTAACGTCCCCCTTGGCAGTCCCCTCCCGGAGATCCGAATGGGGGACTATTCCGGAATCTTTTGCCAGTGGAGAGATCATTATTACACTTCTTCAATTACAGGCCACATGTCCTGTGGATACACGTTACGTGTCTTTAATGCAGTGGTTTCCATTGCCTTCTGCATCCTCATGTCGTTGATCATTGCTGATTCTTCCGCCTTTAGGGGAGTTTCCCACCCCTAGGACAAGAGAGTGCCCTGAACCTGTATCCGCTCCTCCGCCCTCTTTGACAAGGCCGTTGGCAGAATGAGGCTGACTTCTTATGCCGGAAGACTTTGGCCGCCAATGATGATTAGTTATCAAAATTTAGGCAGTGGCGGGGATCGAACCCGGGGCCGAAGACGTTTTTGATTATGAATCAAATACGCTACCCCTAGACCTCTATGATGACTTCAAGTGATTGATACCTATCCACGGCCACGCCCAGAGGACCCCACGGACAGACTGGTCGCGGCCCAGTTCTACGAGAAGCTTCAAGACCAGCGACCTGAACGAAAGTGTCAAAGCTCATTACGTTGTTCGTACATTCCATGTAGCTGAAACTTGGAATTTTTATACTGAAGAGATTTCTTATTTTACATATCACCCATTGCTTGCGACACATCTGTTAAACACAAAGTATTGTATTTTTACCTTTTGTAATAAAACTCATTAACACGATTTGTTTGATAGTGTCTACCGATCCGAGAAAGCAGGTTTCCCAGACGCCACACATTTGAGGAGTAGGCAGGATTTAACAATCCCCACACCGGCAAGGGAATTTGAAAGGGTGCGAGTGTCACTCAAGGATCGTTAAACGGCGTGCATTCAAACAGGAATGCGTAATTTCGTGTAACTGTTTGCAAATAAAGGTCATGAAACGCGATCCCTATCTCTGTTTTACCTTGACGTCACAAACAAATGGAAAAGCTTGCCCTACAGACCTGATAATGTATCGGCAGCACCCGATGCTTTTAAATGGCGCCTAGCACCGAATGCTATTGGATGCAGACACGGTTGTTATGTGACAGTTGCTTGTTATTACACATTCTGCCAGCCTTCTCATTTTTTGCTTTCATTTTAGAAACATCTTGTATGTCCATCGACATCTATAACCTGCAACTCCGTGGGTAAACATAGTAAGGAGCCTGAAGTATTAGAGATGGACTTCTGGCAAAAGCCAGCAACAATTAAAAAAAAAAAAAACAAATATTCAGAACAATGATGTAGTAAAGTGAATAGAGGTAAAAGAAGGATATGTCATGTCTCTTACAGAAGGAAGTTTCAATGGTGTTGAAATGTTAGAAGAATGGGGGAAATAAGAATATCGGAACGTATACTGGTATGGGAAGTGAGGAAGAAGGAGAAGAGGACAGTTGATAATGTGAAGACTTTGTGCAGAAGAAGATGATGCACAAGTTCATAATACATTGGGGCTGCAGTGTTAAAACATTGTCCAGAGCTATGTTAAAATTTCTGATGTATTATTATGTAGAAGTACTGAAAAAACTTCAATTAATAAAAATATAAAGTTAATAATGTGACTTATACAGGAAACTCAAAAGGAAGTTTCCAGAAGCCGACGAACTCATTGCAAAGTAAAAATGCTAAATTTCAACATGGGTAGGCTTACAGAGAAAGCAGTTCGGTGTCATTGGAATATGAGAAATTAATTCGAATGGCAAATTTATCTCGTCAGTAATCCAGTGGTTGCAGCGGTAGTGAAACGCAAGAGTTGTTTAATCCACAGATAACGCGTGCCACGAATTTCAGTAATGTGGGACGTGTCGGGCATACAAACGGCGACTTATGGAGTGGCGTGTACGCATGCGCCATCTCATGCATACAGCTACGAGCAAAAAGTGGCTGCTCATAATAAATCCAACACAGCACGTTTCATTCATGAGTTGCAGGAAAAGGGAAATGAAAAATAGTGCACGAGACATGGTTACGAAGTAACTTCGCTAATGCTGCATCACTCACTAGTTTACGTGGTTAAATAAGAGATTAGAGACTTTATTAGATATATAGTTCACCTTGATGAGTGAAATAGCAGAATAAAAAAGAATGAGAAGTGCGAGTAGGGTTTGGTACAAACTTACTTATACCAGGTGAGGCATAAAGGACGGACGTTTAATGAAATACACTACTGGTCATTAAAATTGCTACACCAAGAAGAAATGCAGATGATAAACGCGTATTCATTATACTATAACTACATGTGATTACATTTTCACGCAACTTGGGTGCTCGAGAAATCAGTACCCAGAACAACCAACTCTGGACGTAATAACGGCCTTGATACGCCTGGGCATCGAGTCAGACCTTGTATGGCATGTACAGGTACAGCTGCCCATGCAGCCTCAACACGATACCACAGTTCATCAAGAGTAGTGACTGGCGTATTGTGACGAGCCAGTTGCTCGGCCACCATTGACCAGACGTTTACAATTGGTGAGAGATCTGGAGAATGTGCTGGCCAGGGCAGCAGTCGAACATTTTCTGTATCCAGATAGGATACAGGACCTGAAACAAGGGGTCGTGGATTATCCTGCTGAAATGCAGGGTTTCGCAGGGATCGAATGAAGGGTAGAGCCACGGGTCGTAACACATCTGAAATGTAACGTCCACTGTTCAAAGTACCGTCAATGCGAACAAGAGGTGACCGAGACGTGTAACCAATGGCACCCCATACCATCACGCCTGGTAATACGCCAGTATGGCGATGATGAATACACGCTTCCAATTTGCGTTCACCGCGATGTCGCCAAACACGGATGCGACCATCATGATGCTGTAAAGAGAACCTGCTTTCATCCGAAAATATGACGTTTTGACATTCGTGCACCCAGGTACGTCGTTGAGTACACCATCGCAGGCGCTCCTGTCTCTAATGCAGCATCAAGGGTAACCGCAGCCATGGTCTCCGAGCTTATAGTCCAAGCTGCTGCAAACGCCGTCGAACAGTTCGTGGAGATGGTTGTTGTCTTGCAAACGTCCCCATCTGTTGACCCAGGGATCGAGACGTGGCTGCACGATCCGTTACAGCCATGCGGATAAGATGCCTTTCATCTCGACTACTAGTGATACGAGGCCGTTGGGATCCAGCACGGCGTTGCGTATTACCCTCCTGAATCCACCGATTCCATATTCTTCTAACAGTAATTGGATCTCGACCAACGCGAGCAGCAATGTCGCGATACAATAAACCACAATCCCGATAGGCTACAATCCGACCTTTATCAAAGTCGGAAAGGTGATGGTACGCATTTCTCCTCCTTACACGAGGCGTCACAACAACGTTTCCACCAAGCAACGCCGGTCAACTGCTGTTTGTGTATGAGAAATCGGTTGGAAACTTTCCTCATGTCAGCACGTTGTAGGTGTCGCCACCGGCGCCAACCTTGTGTGAATGCTCTGAAAAGCTAATCATTTGCTTAGCACAGCACCTTCTTCCCGTCGGTTAAATTTCGCGTCTCTTGCACGTCATCTTCCTGGTGTAGCAATTTTAATGGCCAGTAGTGTATATATATTACTTGTGTTTCAAAAAGAAATTTATTTACCGAATAATATTCAAATGATATTGCCATTTTACAAAATTAATACTTGAACACAGCGTCTTCCGAGTGACGGCCGTTATCAGTGTTGCACTTGTCAAGCCTCTCTCAGCTCTCACAAGTTGGTTTCCACTGTCTCCAACACTGCTGTGTCAATTTGAACGCCTTCCACACGAACTGCTTCCTTCAGTTCTTCAAGTGTACGTGGTTCAAGCTTGCATTCTCTTCACTTGAGGTAACCCCATAAAATGTAGTCCCACATGGACAGGTGTGGGGGAACGAGGAGGCCAACTTGTCACCAAACAGGGAAATGACGCAACCACGAAAAACAGTCCGAATAGCTTCCACTGACATACTTGCTGTGTGAGCTGTAGCCCCGTCCTGCTGAAACCAAACTCGCCGCCGGATAGGAACATGTTTTCTTCTTTGTTCAAGCAGGAAGAATTCAGTTATCATATGTATATAACGTTTCGAGGTAACAGTTACACTTTTCCCATTACTGTCTCGGAAAAAAGTATGGACCAATACCATCTACACCGGTTACAGTCACCTTGGGACTATGTAATGATCTCTGATGCATTAGTTCTGAATTTTCACTGGCCCAGTAACGACCGCTGATTTACCATGTCGTTCAAATGAAAATGATCTTCATCGCTCGTAAACAAAATAATGTGGTCTTTTGCCCACGTATTGCCTCCATTTCTCGAGTAAAATTTAGCCACTGTGTATAAATTCTAGGGTTCAATTGTTGCACCATGAACATTCTGTAGGCATGAAAACCTAGATCGATATGAAAAATATCCCTGACTGAACAATTAATGAGCCGCAGTTCAGCAGAATGTCTCCTAGCGGATCGCCCAAGAGTGAGGAGTATGGCTTTCCGAGCTCTTTCAACATTTTGTGCAGTGTGTGCTGAGCAAGAAGCCACTGGCGGTTTTCTATTCATCGCTGTTTCTAGTAAAAGAAATAATTTAGCCCAACGTAAAATGATGTTACAGGAGGGAACACTGTCACGTCTCGCAAGATCCAAATGGTGACGAAACTCACGCTAAACTACAATTGAGCCGTGCGTGGCTCGCGTTCCCGCCATCATGTATTCTACACCCTGTTTTTAACGTACTTCCACCTCACTACGTTAATTTAAAGTACTACTGTCACTGAGTTGCTGCTTTGCCTTACCGCGAGCGGCGTTAGCAGCGCTTATCGATATATCCCCTCTTGTAGTATCTTTGCTTGACTGCTATTAGTTCCCGGTCGTTGTCTGTCGTAAGCCAGTTCGGATTGGCAGTTCGTCGGCAGTCCGGGTCGCGAGTTCGGGTCTGCCAGTCAGTTGGAACGTGTCTGGAGCGCAGTCCGGACCTGCCAGTCGGGGATTTGCTATGCGGCACTACTGCAGTCGGGTGGAGCAGTGAGGTCTGCATCGACGTGGCTCGCCCGACCATTGCCGCCACGCATCACTTCAGCCGGGCCACGGTCTTGATGGATCGTCGGTCGGTCGTCCAACCAGACGACGCATTTTGGCTCGCAGATCGTTCTCGAGTCGGCTGTGTGTGTGTTTGTGTGTGTGTGTGTGTGTGTGTGTGTGTGTGTGTGTGTTTTCGACTCCCGATTTTTCTTCGTGTGTGCTTAGGTACTGTTGGGTATCGTTCAGCTCTTCGTGCAAGTGTTTGTCACGTTGTGTGTGTAGTTGGTGTGATTTATTTTGACAAGTTATTTAAACGTTGTCGGCATACTTGCTCTGAGAGGTCGGTCGTCTGATCGGGCGACCTGTAATTGGTTCTGGCCTCCTTCAGTTACCATCTTGTGGAGCTTGGCTCTGTCCTTTCCTAGTGCAGGGATGTCGTTCAGCCAGTGGGCGTGTTTCCTCTGCATGGTTGGGTGCGAGCCAGTAGTTCTGCCGTCGTGTGTCTGGAAGTGAGTGGGAGACGCACCAGCAGTGCAGTCGCGACAGAGCAGCAGTCGCTGACGAACCAACAGGCAGTGGGTCGGTTGTTGCGGAACAGGGAAGACATCTCCGTGCGGTGCAGTCGCCTGGGTACCGCTGCCGGTCCCCGCGCAGTGTCGGAGCGTGTGAGGAGCTGTCCGATCGCTACGGGATTCGTGATTCACCGCCAGAGTTGAGTAGTTTCTCAACTACCCAAGCCACGTCCATTCATGTTGTATGCTTCAAAACTTTCGTGTGTTCGAGTTCTCATGTACCGATTCGTGACAAGCAAGCCGTTGTGTCTGTCGGTCCGTGGCTGTCCCCTCGTTGGGCTCCGACGGATCGGGTATAGTTGGGCTCACCAACTGTCTCGCCTAAGTGAACGAGGGCAGACCGACCTCCCTGGAGGCTTCTGGGTGCCACCGGTCTTTAATTAGCTATTGTCAGCTACTTTAAATTTTAGCCTTATGGTTAATGTTTTTGTTTTCTTAAAATTTTGCTGAATTAATTTTTTGATTTATCTTTCAAGCTTAAACATTGCGGCCTTCTGCCTTTAAAAGATTATGGTAATACATTTTAAAATTTCGAATTTTAATTGTGGCCCTCAGCTATTGGTATTGCACCTTTCATTAAATTATTTTATTGTTGTCTTAATTGGATTTTTATCCTGTTGATTTTTAAAATTTCTTGTTGCTAAACATGCTGACCTTCTGCCTTTAAAGGTCTATGGTAATATATTCTAGAATTTTGGAAATTAATTGTGGCCCTCAGTCATTTGTGTTTCACTTTGCCTATGTTGTTTGTGAATTATTTTATTGCTATCTTAATTGGATTTTATGTCGTTAAGATTTCTTGTTGGCCTTCAGCCGTGAAAGAGCTGCTAAGTTACAATAAATGACAATTAGAAACAGAAACTGATCTCAACCTTTGGTCCCTTTCCACAATCCTATTACCTGTTCTGCCCAGCGGGTTTAGCGGGCGTTTCAACAATGATATATTATTACGCACAAAACAATCGTATGCAAACAGGCGATGTTGTACAGTCCACAGCTCCATGACCTCGACCAAACAAAATGGCAGTAGCTACCAAACACGTGACCAGATCAGTCCCCCTACTCATACTACATGAGCCAGAATACGATCTGCTCTAAAAACGCGCGTCCTTTCTGCCCCGTCCTGTATATATAAGCAAAGCAACACACTTTTTCTCAGCCAGATTCGATCGAAAAAAATTCGGAATGTAATCATGGTATATTCCCGCTTCAGACCCTGTAGCATAACGAAGTTTTGATGGGAGGCGGTAATACATGTCGCCTTGAAAACGGCACTTGTAACAAAGGTGCGTCCAAACATACAGCTGTCATTGAGTTTCTTTCGGTGGAAAAGCAAAGCATCGCAGATTTTCATAGGCGCTTGCAGAATTCTGAAGAGACCTGGCAGTGAACAAAAGCACCAAGTGTTGTGGGCGTGGCTCCGGTCACCATCGCAACAAGGTCGCACAAACCTGTCCAGTGTCCCGCGTGCCGGCCAGCAGGACGCACGTGTGACTCATGTTATGCAGCAACGTGCGGACACTCTCACTCGAGGTGATCGACGGGTCTCAATCAAACACTTCAGTGCACAACTAGACGCCTGTGTTGGCTGTGCCGACACACTTGTCACCAGCTGGGGTACTCAAAGGTGTGTGCCCATTCGGTTCCTTGCGGCCTTACAGAAGACCGTAAAGAGACACGAAGGACATTCTGTGGAGATGCACTCTGGAGAAAGCAGTACGTGGACGGTTGGAAGGTTGTCGATGGAACAATACGTAGGCTCCGACGTTGACCAATAGAGTGGTCGTATGCTGGTATACAGGCCTGTCTAGTAACGAGGCATAGGGTCGTCACACTGAATGAAGATTATGTTGAAAAATAGGGTTTTATAGCCTCAACAGCTGGAATAATAAGGTTTTTCGTGGAACGCCCTGCTTAAGTCCGCAGGACAGAAGAGGTAATTGGAATTGTGGAAAGGGGCCAAAAGGGGGCTGTCAGTTACACTCAAACACATATAACTTTATTTAGTTGTCCAAACAATATAGCAAAAACTTTTGAACTTAGTTATCGCCTAAGTAGGCCACACTATCTTATGCCTTAAGGTCACAACACTTAAATTTGAAAACAGCGGAAAGCCATTAAAATTCAGACTCAGAATATTTAGAAGGCGGAAGGCCTCATCTACGTAAGTTCTATAACTTGGCTAAAGGGTCAAGAAATATAACACTTGGTAAAGGAAACAAGTTGAAAGACGGCTGAAGGCCCTTGATTTAAGACAGCAAGTAACATTTAACTAAAGAAACAAGGCAGAAGCCTTTATCTTCAATTAGGCTGAAAGCCCCACACAGTCTGATACTTGAAAGACAAGAACTTTAAGTTAAACGGCTGAAGGCCAATTACTGAAAACAACTAAAATAATTTTTAGTTGGCAGAAGGCCCAAAAATTTAACTTTAAACAGACAGAAGGCCCAAACAATGCAAGAACTGACAAGTAAGGAACTTTTAATTTCAAAGCGGCTGAAGGCCCATTATTTAAAACCCAACTAAAAGCAAACAAATTCAAACCATCGGCTATAAGCTATTAAAATACACAATCAAACACCAATAAGAAAAGGCAGTACAGTCAGCGGCGCTCAGAAGTTTCCGGGGGTCGGTCTGCACTTGAAATATTAACGTTCGCTTAGGGGAGACAGGTAGTCGGCCCAACTATATCCGATCCGCCGGCAACCCAACCAAGAGACAGTCAACCGACCCACCGACAAGACGACTTGCTTTCCACCCGACCAGTGCACAAGGAACTCCAAAGCCAAAACGTAAAGGGCGTAGCCGCCCATAACCAAGTATGCATAAGCTGTCAAAACTACACACACGTGTTCTACAACGACAACATGGTGAGGAAAGGACACTGCCTGAATTTTACGTCAGCGGCCAGGGCAGGTAACCGGAACGCTAACGGCAACAAGGCAGAAAATTCCGCTGATGCACTTGGACTTCAAACAACCAAAATACAGTTAAACTCCACCGGATGGTTGCCGAACTTTCGCCAACTCGACCACTCGCTGTTGCTCACGGGAATACCCCCAACAGCCAACGATGAAAACCCACGGCACACTGTGAACAGACTGGCTTCGGTAATTAAATCACCACTCAACACTGATGTCCTGGGTCGGTGAGCCACGAACGTCGTAGCAATCGGAACAGTTCCCACACACTCCGACACTGCGTAGAGACCGCCAGCGGGCCTGGCCCACTGCGCCGTACGGAGATTTCCTGGCTGATCCACACCAGCCGACCGACTGCCGCAAACCGGCTAGCCGGAAACTATAAGCACCACACCAAAGATAGTACAAAGTGCGACTATCGATACACACCGCTGCTGCCACACATAGAAAGAGGAAGAACCACGGCATAAGCATAACCGCAATAACCGCGGGAAGCCAAACGCAGTCAAGGTTTAAACCAACGCATAAGCCGGGGCCAACACGGCTCATTTTGGAATCCTGAATAAAACCATCCAGCTTTTAGAAAAAAAGGCGTTGCGTTGCTAATTGAACGCCACTCACCGATAGTTCATTAATACAGAGAATCGAGAATCTCGACTATTTTTCGAAGTTATCGATATCGAATTGGCAAGATATCTGTCCGCGGCTTACAGGACCGCGGAGAATTCATTAATTTTTAGTTTTAAGTTTAAATTCTTTGTGTGACTTCGCAATTGCTATTGTAGTTTTTCATTCATTTAATTAATTTCGCAGTTACATTGCTAATAGGCAATTGTAGATGATGTGACTTCGTCTGCTCTGATCCCTTTCGCGATTACTGGTTAGATTCGATGCAAGTCTCCAGAGAAGGAGGTACAGCCGGTCGTAGGACCATTGTTTTACGTAAAGATCGAATTGATGTGTGGAACGCTTCGGTGGATACTTTATGGGGTATTGAAACCTCATTCCAAGCAATGTAAGTGCAGTCGTGCATCAGTTACGAGTGTTACTTTGCCTTCAAACTTTACAGATGCTGCACGTGTCGTAGCCGTAAGCTATCAGGGTAAGTTCTTAAGGAAAATGAGACGGCCTGGTACGGAAGTTGGCCAGTCTTACGCCTGTCACCGGTAGATAACAAAGACATCGTCTTCACCGCGACGCTTCACTTACTTCATCGTAGCTCGGTCAGTTAGCACTAAGTATTTATAAATTATACACACAAGGCTTCCTTGAGAGTCATTCTATTTATTACTGAAAACCAGATCAAATTCCCTACCGCAGTTCCTGTGATTTTTCATAGGTGACGCATACAGTGTAAGTTTGTAATCGTAAAAAGTGTTTTTATGTGATATAATTACAAGTTAACAATTTTCGAAAATTTTCTTTATTTGTACTGTAAATCTTGCTCCTCGCCCAGTTTCGTGATTCTAGGTCAACGGAAAGTACACCAAGGGTTTCCTTGAATGAGTTAGCGAGCATCAAAAAATGAACGTATCTTTAATTGAATTGACTTGGAGGTTAATGTTTTGCACTGTGAAGTGACCATAGACGTTACTATGTGACACAGATTCCAACTTGATACCTGTAACAATTCCTGAGAAAAAGGGGTCTTTACAGTCGGACAGTGTGGAGTGTTTACTGTAAGACCTGCAGTACACATACCATCAGATTATTTGACTGGTCGCTCTAACGAAGTAGGCGAGTGTCAGCAATATGTCTCGTGGTCTTATCGTGGCGCGTTTATCTTCTGCCGTTAGATCAGACGATAGAAATGCCACTTGCACGCTTAGAGTAGCAGATTGACGGTGACCAACTTTAAACAGAAGTTGATTACTTTTCACACACATTTATTAAAATAATAACAAGTGTGGTGTCTAGCGGTGACACCACAACAAGCATAAAATTACTTAACTTGGTTCTGGATGCTATTTACAACTGACAATCTGAAGTTCCTAGGTAGAGAAGTACCTGGAAGGTGCAGCTAAATGTGCAAAGAGAACAGTTTTGATTTTCACTGTGGTTTCCATTTCGCGACCGACCGTTCTTTACCTTCCGAACAACCCTCGTAGATGTAATAGATCCACAGCACAAATCCCGAAGGAAAAGATTGGTGAAAAATTGTGAAGCAGTCAGAGGTCCTACTGTGAACGTGAAAAGGATGATAAATTTATTCTGTGCTTGCATTAAGTGGGAATGGAGTGAATACGCACAAGCTTTGTAATTGTTAGTGTTAAAAAGGAAAACCATAATAAATTTCCTTGAAAGTAAACAAGCACCAGTATGTGTCTACTGTGATACTTAAAACCATATACTGAATATATTTTACATGTGGAATTTTGAATGTGTGTTGTTAGTATGTTACTCCTTCAAGCTGAGACAACCAGATGGATTTGCATGAAATTTGAAACGGAGATATGTTCTATACTGAATTTTTAAATCTGCTGCCTTATACTCACTTTCGTATCAAAGGGGTGGGGATGGGGGTGAAAAAGAAGTTTACCCACGACTCTCGAATACCCATGCTTTATTCATCCAGTATTTGAAAATGAGAGATACTAGTGACGGGCGACAGACTTTATACTTAATTTCAAACCCTTACGAAATTTGGTTCTCGCTGACAACCCCAAGAAAAGAATGAAATTAAAAAAGTGTATCGCTTACTACATTTTCGCCGGTCGTACAGCAAAACTGCCGCATTAAACATGTTTTCATTTATTACTTCTTTACTACTAACTGTATTCGCGACACTTTTTTCAGATAGTTTTCCCAAGTACCACTCACTGTACCTGCAAAACTATGTCATTGTACGATACATGGTTCAGGAGATATGTAGTCCTAAACTATGATATCCGTGAAAACTGCCGCATCATGCATGCCGTTAAAATTTATAACTTCTCTCTAGTAACAAGATTCAAAATACATTTGGAAGACGGTATCGACATATGTCACTGAAAGTACGTAAAACATTATCTTTGTAACCACATGGTTCAAAAGATATGATTTGAAATACTATGATGTGCCAAAAACTGTCATATCGTGCGTGATATTTTAAGTTATCATTTCCTTACTACTAACTTTACTCGCAACACATTTCGCCGACTCGATGTATCTGTAAAATTCACTATATGCGACGTCATAACTATTGAGCTGCGTGAAAACGACACTGCAGGGCGAAATTCGCTAGAGATACAAGTGGAATACGCGCAAAAATGCATTTGAAATATGTTACATACATGTGGAATAGTGATCACGCATGGGTACGTGGGCAAAGACATGGATAAAAAGCACATCCTAAAACCCTGCTACCAGCAAAATTCACTTCGGACCACTTCATCTCTCAAGGAAATCATATCGGCAACACAATGAAAGTAGACAACACAGCACACGAAACGTTTGTGTAGTGCTAGCTCCGGCGCGGAGCTGAGGCCAAATTCCGTTGATGGTTCGCTAAAAGACCGATGACCAGCGCAACACGAGCGTACAGAAGCGAATGCGAACCGTACACGAACGAACTCGATTTGGTCACGCGCGCGCCTAGCGTTTACAGCGGAGGGAATTCACTGTTGCAGGTTCGCTTGTGTTTGCTTCGGTATACAGCGGGCTTAACCGAGCTACAAAGCGACTCGGTCGTAGGAGCCGTTTTCCTTCCGCTGCGTTGGCAGTGTTGCAGGTACGCAGAGGTTCTCCGGCCCTTGGCGCGTTTTGTGCGCTTCCGACAGGGAGGCGCAGCGCTGAGATCGGCTACTGCCTGCCCTGGTACAACCCCTGACGTTCATGGAATCCCGGCACCTGCTAATTAAATTCCCAGCCAGCGTAGCCCAGGTCTGTGGCGGGCCCCGTTGGCCATCTGACAGCTCTGCAGGGAGGGCTTCATTATTCTTCATATAGAAAGAGCACCTCCCTCCCTCGCTTTAAACGATTCTATTCTGGCAAGAACGAAGTTCAGCAAACTGAAACGTGAACTACTGCTGAATATTGGTCACGTAACGTCGACTTCATACAGTGAATTCCATAAAAGAAGACAACACCACAAATAGTATGCGATATGGAAAATTCATGCGTTGAATGACTGTTTACTCACAAATTCATAATATTGACTGTATTTTATTATAAGGAAGGACGGGAGTACGGCAACAGTAGAAATCCCATTGGCTTATTATTTTTGCGTATCTAATTTTCACTTATAAATAGCCATTTTCAGTGTATCCGAGTGAGTTATAATCCTATTATTATTATTATTATTATTCTCATGTCAGAAACATACAGGTACATAAATTTTACATAGTTATGATTAAATTACTTTTGACCAAAATTTGGCCACTTCCTGCGCATTTTCTGTTGCTTCTTGAATATTGGACAGGGCGCAATCGACATCGAAGCATGTGCCAAACTGTTCCACAGTCACACTGAATATCTTTTGGATCAGTGTATCTCCATCTTGCCAAGTTAACTTTTGAGGTTCAAACTCTGAACTCCGTCTATTCAGGGACTTCCAAGTTGTCCATTCCCCGTAATGGACTGGAGGTAAAGCTTCAACAACTCTTTTCCAACCAGGGTGGAAGGTAGGTAGTAGTCCTCCATAGTTGTAACCTAGATTTTTCAGCAGTGGTTCTAAGTCCCTTTGATGTCCTAAGGAAACTCTTCCCTGACTTCAGTCGTTGCGGATGCGGTTCATGCCTATACAGAGGATGGGTAATTGCCCGTTCCACTGCCTTTCTTTCCTTGTTCACAGCTATCTCTCTTCGGACAGGTGGTGGTGCTATTCCTGACAGTTGGTAAAGCTGTTCGACTGGAGTGAATTTCAGGCAACCTGTTATAATTCTGCAGGTTTCTTTGAGAGCTACATCCACCTGTCAGCTATGAGTTGAATTGTGCCAAACAGGACCTGCATACTCTGCCGCAGAATAGCATAGGGTCATCCTAGATGTTCGCATTGTTTCAGGTTGACTACCACACTGTGACCCAGCAACATTCGGTAGGAGATTGTTCCTGGTGGAAACTCTTGACTTGCATTTTATGCATTGCATTTTGAAAGTGAGAGATCTGTAAAGTGTCATTCCTAGGTATTTTGGAGTCCTGTAGTGCTCCAGTTGGACCACAGACCATACTATTTTCAACTTCCGCGTTGCTTCCTTGTTTCTCAACTCAAAAGCACAAACTTGTGTTTTTGAAGGGTTTGGCCTAGCTGGTTTGTGTTGTAGTATCTGGAAGATCTAAAAGGGCATTCGTGGTTCTTCAATAAGCTCCCAGTAGTACATGTCACCATATTACTTTACTCGCGTACAGACAAACGGAAACTCTCTTCTGCCTTAATTTTTGTTCCTTGAGGCCAGTAGTACAAAATATGTCTTTTAGTGATGTGATTACGATAACGATATGTGGTGTCACCGCCAGACACCACACTTGCTAGGTGGTAGCTTTAAATCGGCCGCGGTCCATTAGTATATGTCGGACCCGCGTGTCGCCACTGACAGTGATCGCAGACCGAGCGCCACCACACGGCAGGTCTCGAGAGACTTACTAGCACTCGCCCATTTGTACGGACTTAGCTAGCGATGCACACTGACGAAACCTCGCTCATTTGCAGAGCATATAGAATAGCCTTCAGCTAAGTCAATGGCTACGACCTAGCAAGGCGCCATTAGCATTACATAGCTTGTATCTACAGGGTCTCACTTGTATCGTCAAGAGCGATGTACAACAATGATGGATTAAAGTTAAGTATTCCAGGAGCTACGTACTTTTCTTTATAGCATTCATTACGTATCCTGTTTCAGACCTCACGCCAGCCTGCGTGAGTTAACGCGTGCCTTTCGGCTACTTCCGAGTGGCGTGGCTGTCTTGTTACGCCACAACACGATATACCAGTTAAAGTGGTCCTCATATGAGTTTTATTGTGTAAATTACAATGAGGTCATTTCACCGTATTACTATCGTCACGCGTTCTGAAATACTATGGATGCGTCTTACTTGGTAATAGCATTAAGATATAACATAAAGAAAACAACACAAATCATAAATCAAAACTAAATTGTTTCTTACAAATAAGAAATAAAAATTAAGCAAATAAACCGCAACAAAAGCCAGGCGAAATTTCGAGGGAAAAACATAAAAACATGAGGGAATAGTTGAAACACATCCGAATTTCCACACATCACCTACTTCATACAGTAAATAGGTTAACATGTAACTGATCCACTGTCATAACGCACAAAGACTCACTAATCTATATCTAAAATTCAGATATAACAATACGTCTACAACTAATGAAGCATCACACAAACACGAATTCCAACAAAGATAAAATATGGCACCATCGATTTTACATATAACATAAAAACATCAGTCGAATGTATAATACATTTACGATCATCATTACAGTTCACAATGTCAAGACTGTCACCTATTAATGTACTTACAGAACATCTGACAGTTGGAATATGGCGAAATGAGCTCGGTGTGATTTACGCAATAAAACTCACACAAATAGCTGTGTAACTGGTATATTATGATCGTAATCCCTTCTGCCTGTGCACCAGTAAAGTAATATGGTGATATGTACTGCTGGGACAATGTTGAAGTACAACTGACTCACATGCACTGAATAGCTGAAATTTGGTTATGCGAGAATAGTATAAAACCAGAGGGATAATAAACAACCAGTTGCATATAAGAAATTTAATTTATTGACCGGATTCGAGCTCTTAGTGCTCTTCTTCAAAAGGCTGTACAGGAGAACACACCACAAATAAGTATAAGTCATTTAAGAATATTAAAATTAGGGGCAAAATGTTTAAAAATATTCTTAAAAAATCAAAGAGAAAAAATGGTACATTTTTATGCCTGTCGCATTCTTTGCGAGTGTCAATAATAAAGTGCATACAGCTCAATGCTGTGCTCCTAAGAAATATCTGCAAGAGCAATAAGTAATACAATACTGAGTCCATTAATACAATAAGAGCTCCTAGATACTTGCATGTATTCACAGTACCTGCATAAAGCTACTACAAAGAAGAGAAACAAATAGTGCAGATGTCGCGCCAGAACATTAGCTAGTCAGCCAATGGCACACATACCTAGTTGGTCTCAGAGTACGGGTGGAAGTACTATAAAATAAATCAAACATGTGATGATAAATCAAATATTTGAACAGTTCTCGGGTATCCGACCGGGTAGCGTCGTAATTTCTCCACAATATTTAGGCAGACGTACACGCTGCCATCTTCAGGTGGTTCCTGACGAATTATGTGCTGTTCCTCTCGGCGCCCTATATATACTAGCCGTTACCCCCTCCCCCGTTCCTCTCCTGGTGTCCTCGGTGCGGCCGACGCGGCGGCTACTGGAGGTGGTGGGGGAAGCGGCGCCTGGGTTTGCACTGGGGTCTGCAGTCTCCCTGCTGCCGCCGTCGGGGGCGGCCCTCGCTCTCTGGGACTGCATCTTTCTATCCAGGCTGAGTGCAGGGTTCCAGGCCTAACTAAGCTGAAGGCCGCTGTCTTTATTAATTAGATAGTCCTGTAGTCGGATTTCGATGGCCTCTTTAGTAACGCAGTCCCAGAAGTATGATTTTCCGTACTGACAGGGAATTTGATAAACGCCTGGTTTTTGAAGGTCTAGGTCATCTTTCACTGAACCCAGTAGAGTCAAGGTTTTTGCAGGGGGTCGGAATACACATTTCACATCGTGTTTCCCCAGGATTTCGACTGCTGCTTTTGGTAACTCGCTTTCTTATAGTCATTTTCTGCAGTTTGAAAACCGCGTTATTATCTGCTGCATGTTTTCCCCCAAAAAATAATTCCATAGCTAGGACCTGAGTGCGCATAAGAATGGTATATAACTAAGAGACACTGGATGTGCTTGACATACTGATGACGTTATGTTTTGCAAGTGTGGCTCTGTTTTACAATTGTGTTTGTGTAGTCAAATCATTTTAACTGAGAATCAACATTCACTTCTAAACATTTTCTGTTTCTTACGCAGTCAAAATAGCATATATTTCTAATTTAACAATGTCATTTTTGCCTCTTCTAACTGAAATTCATGCCCTTTGTTTTTTATACGCTCTATGTATTGTGACCAATTGTAAACATGTTTGAGAGCTTCATTTGCTTTCCCTGGAATGAATCATCCCATTGTTTCAATGACTGTATTATTACTGACACAAGCGAAGAAAATTTTTCCGCATGGCTAGAAAATACTACTCCATAGAAATCCCGTATAAAAGGATAAAAGGGGAGTTGGGTATTCGTGAAAGCAACCAAAATTGTGACAATCTTTTTACTAGCTCTTCATTTAGGACAAAGAACTGGTTTCAATTCCTGGATATTACGTTACAGCTAATTTCCTAGATGTGGTAAAAATAATAATTGGTCTAAGCTTGCACGGGGTCACAGCCCTCTCTTGTTATGCACTCCCTCATATTATTTATTCCTGCGGCGTTTTCTTCCAGTTTTATGCAATCACGTTTTATGCAATCACCATGCAGCGAATGTCTGTCTAGTACAGCTAGGAGGCTGCCACTGATTTTGTATTCTTTGGTTTATGCTGTTTGTTCACAAGTTGTTTCAAGGGTGTAAATTATACGAAAGCTGTGTATAGACCCATTATTACAATCTGCAGCATGCCTCATTCCACTAAAGTGTAATTACTACACTTTAATAATCCTGGCTGACTACGGACTCTTCAGAGGCTAGGATTGATCCAGGAGCTGTGACACCGTCGATACTGAAGGAAATCGATAACAGGAGAACTGCTGGAGCTTATTGCTAGTCAGTTTAAAAACCGTGAAAATAATAGTAACCAAAGAAAAAAAGCAGAGAGGAGACTGCTTCAGGATGTAAAGGAGGATGCGTATGGTTTATCTGAATAGACCCACAAAAGATAAGGCCTTATACAAACACAGTCAAAAGTCTGATTCGGGTTTCCGGTAACTTAGAATTTGAAAACTTTATTTACGTGTTGCTTACAAATCACTGATGTTAGAGTACTTACATTTTACATGCAACTAATTAACACTTTAGTAAAATATTCTGTGGAATGGATTTTCATTCAACTCAGTAGTACGGCAATTTTGTAATAGAAAAGCCCTAAAATATGATGTGTTTTTTCACAGATATTTGGGGAGCTGTAAAAATCCATCAAAAGGAGATATAGAAGTTCCCTTGCACAGATATTTGTAATAACGCTGTATGAAATTTTGTACAAAAATGGATTGGTTGTCCTCACTCTCTTAAAAAAAAAATTGTTGTTTATAATTAAAAATCTATAACGTCAATAAGCATGAAGACTTAACGTTTGTATGAGTACAATACTTCTTAACAACTGTGCCAAATGTAAGCAAATTGTCTTGAGAACTTTGGACTTAATAAGGTTTTTTTCAATGTATTGCAGTGTCGCAAATGTACCTCCTTAATGTACGTATTTTGACTGTCATTACTTTCTCACTAAGCGCACTTAATAAATGATGTAACTGAAAGTACCCTCTGCCACATACTTTACAGCCATTCGTAGGGTAGAGCTTAAAACGTAGTTGCTGACTTTGACAAAGAATTTCGTTGTAAGTGTCTTTAGTCAAAGAGTTTGCCATTTCCACTTTCTTAAGTGAATTATGGTACTCAAAGTATTTCTCTAAGCCTAGAGTAAGGGATACCGATACGTTATTTCTTTTTCTCGGCATATAAACGGGACTATGGAATATTGATTTTGTTAGTTCTTTGTCACATAGCAAAAGTAAAGACAGAATGATTCAGGAGTACAGTTTCATTCTCCCATAGCTGCCCACTACATATCAAAGCCTTCCTAGTTTTATACACCTACCAGCTATTTTCTGAGGCTCCATTTGAAGTTTGTCGTGATGTAAACGTTTCATAGATCTGGTGTGTATTGTTCGATAGCTAGAAGTTAATTTTTCCTTTTTCTGTCGTCCCGGTGGCACATTTCTTTTTGCTTTTTTTTAATCTGTCCTAATTCACAATGTTTTAATTTCAACCCCTGCGGCTACGATCGATTTTAGACCATCAATGTCTCTATTAGATACCAAGGCTACATACAATCCATAGTTATTGACTGAACTCTTTTCTTTTATTCTGCATTGGGAAATTGTCCTCTTCATTTAACGTCTCGAAGAAACAGATATAGCTTACAAAGTTTCATGAAACAGTATTAAATATGGAGTCTGGTAATACACTACAATCCTCTACATTTATTTCCCGTAGATATCACGAAGAAAGATCTAACTATAGCGCACACAGAGGGGTTTAAGCAGTCATACTTCCCACGCTGCCTATGCGAAACAAAAAGTAAGGAACCTTATTACTTGCTGCCATGCTCTTCACGGCGGTACGCACAGTCTTGAAGTATCTTGTGCAGCAAGAAAATACACTCGCTGGCACAGTGATGTGCTCTTTTTCGGGCTCGGGGAGGAGATTGAGCCGAACTTCAAGATATAAAATATCAGTTAACTTTATTACAACATAGGTATCAGGATTTATTTAACTTCCTACACTCATTTTCCGCGGGAATGTTCTGAGTCTTTACGACTGTCTCAGAATGTTTAAGTTTACAAGACTCTTCACTGGGAAAGCAAGTGACAATGTTTACTCTAATTTCTAGATGAACACCAGTCTAGTTTCCAGCAAATTCGCAGCGCTACGACTGCTCTTATAAAAGTCACTGACGATTTAAAACGAGCCATGGACAAACAGCAGGCGGCCATTATGTCCTTTTTAGATTTCAGTAAATCTTTCGACACTGTGGACTTTGACATTTTACTTGCTAAACTCGAAAGCCTAAAGTTTTCTCCTAGTGCTGTAGGCTGGTTCCGCTCATACTTTACGTGACGCCAGCAGTTTGTAATGATTGGAACAAAAAGGTCACAATAGAGGAATGTAATAGCAGGAGTCCCTCAAGGATCAGTATTGGGCCCACTACTATTCTCATTATAATATGAATGTCTCACCTGTTCTCCTCCACTGTAAATATCACTTCTACAATAAATTTCCTTTACTTCACGCCTATGGTCACAATATTTTTGTCATCAGACTACCAGTTTCGGTCTATAATGACGATCTTCAGATCTGTTTTATGTAAACATGTCCTAATATACTGGAGCCATAGTGGCATCGTCAAGTGTTAATCACAAAATCAGCACCAGCATCGTCAAATATATATAAATAACAGCTTGTGCAGGAGTCATCTTGTTAGAAGCACTGCTGTTCAAAACAATGTTTTGAAGTGTAGTGCAGATTTTGTGTTTAACATTTAACGATGCCACCATGGCTCCAGCGTATTAGGACATATTCTTATAAAACAGACCTGAAGATGGTCATTATAGAGCGAAACCGGTAGTCTGATGACAAAAAATTTGTAGCCATAGACATGAAGTAAAGGAAATTTATTGCATATTCGGATCACTGTTTGATTTGTGACCATGTTGCAGCTAGCATCACTTATACGCTGATGATTTCCAGTTATATCTGAGTGCAAACCCAACGAGCTTCTACACAACAGATTGTAAATGCTGATTTTCTTGTGTTCTGAGACTGGGCGCGGACATTAGGCTTGAAACTTAATCCACTAAAACACAAGCACTCTCAGTCACTCATAAAATCTCATTATCCCTCAGTACAGAAAATCTCTTCCACCATTAATTCTACGTGTCACAGAAATAAGCTTTTCTTCTTCTGCAAAAAACTTGGGAATAATTGTGGACCGGCACCTTCACTGGATTGAATTCGCAATTGTAGTCTGTAAGGAAGTGTCAGTGTCGCTTCACTCACTTCAGAAAAAAATTGTTCCTTTCGAGCTTAAAAAGAAGTTTGTAGAGTCACTTTACTCCCTATACTCGAGAATGGTGGTGCTATGCTCCAAGGACTTCCATACGAATGTCTCGCTGGTCGAACCTAGCGATGAATGCTTGGGCACGATACAATTGTTGCATTCGCTTTTTCGACCATATTTCCCTATAAACTACTATCACGGCTACGTGCCAATACGCGTAGAGACTATCATACCCTACGCTCGCTCTTTCTTCTCAATCACTGTACTCCCCCTTATTCTCAACTTTTACACTACTATCTGAAGAGCATAGCAGAAACACCAGTTCTCAAGACAATAAAATCCTGTCTGTACCAGGACATAATAATGTCATATACAATGTGATCAAAAGTATCCGGACACCTGGCTGAAAATGACTTACAAGTTCGTGGTGTCCTCCATCGGTAATACTGGAATTAAATACGGTGTTGGCCCACCCTTAGCCTTGATGACAGCTTCCACTCTCGCAGGAATACGTTCAGTTAGGTGCTGGAAGGATTCTTGAGGAAGGCAGCCCATTCTTCACGAAGTGCTGCACTGAGGAGAGGTATCGATGTCGACCGGTGAGGCCTGGCAGGAAGTCGGCTTACCAAAACATCCCAAAGTGGTTCAATAGGATTCAGGTCAGGACTCTGTGCAAGCCAGTCCATTCCAGGGATGTTATTGTCGTGTAACCAGTCCGCCACAGGTCCGTGCAGTATGAACAGTTGCTCGATCGTGTTCAAAGATGCAGTCGCCATCCCCGAATTGCCCTTCAACAGTGGGAAGCAACAAGGTGTGTAAAACATCAATGTAGGCCTGTGCTGTAAAAGTACCACGCAAAAGAACGAGGGGTTTAAGCCCCCTCCATGAAAAACACGACCACACCATAACACCACCGCCTCCGGATTATACTGTTGGCACTATACACTCTGGCAGATAACGTTCACCTGGTATTCGCCATATCCACACCCTACCATCGGATCGCCACATTGAGTACCGTGGTTCGTCACTCCACACAACGATTTTCCACTGTTCAACCTTCCATTGTTTAAGCTCCTTACACCAAGCGAGGCGTCCTTTGTCATTTACCAGCGTTATGTGTGGCTTATGAGCAGCCACTCGACCACGAAATCCAAGTTTTCTGACCTCCAGCCTAACTGTCATAGTACTTGCAGTGGATCCTGATGCAGTTTGAAATTCAGCATTTTGAAATTCCTGTGTGATGGTCTGGATAGAGGTCTGCCTATTGCACATTACGACCCTCTTCAACTAGCGGCGGTCTCTGTCAGTCAACAGACGACATCGGCCTGTACGCTTTTGTGCTGTACGTGTTCCTTCATGTTCCCACTTCACTATCACATCGGGAACAGTGGACCTAGGGATGTTTAGTAGCGTGGAAACCTCGCGTACTGACGTATGACACAAGTGACACCCAATCAACCACGTTTGCAAGTCCTTGAGCTCCCCGGAGCGCCCCCTTCTGCTCTCTCACGAAGTCTAATGACTACTGAGGTCGCTGATATGAAGTACCTGGCAGTAAGTGGCAGCACAATGCACTTAACATGAAAAACGTCTTGTGGGTGTCCAGATACTTTTGATCACACAGTGTATTTTCTAAATCATTCTCTGTATCAGAAACAATGTTCGGCAGTGTATAGCATGACAACTGCCGAGACTGAAGAAAGAGAATAAACATTTAAATGACCAGACGGACAGTTCATAATGTAGTGAATAAATGGCACGAGGGAGTTTTGAACAAGGTTCTTCCGCGTGGCAGTCCAATACCATGACCACTTACCCACGACCCCCGACTCACGTTGCTATTTATTGCACTTCTTGTCCTTGGAACGTTCACTGTTTCTGTTTTGCCCTTTTTCCACAGTCCGGTACACCTTCTCCCCGTTTTCATGCTTGACCTGTGTTCAGTTTTTTACGGTCTGTCCACTGGGCCATCTTACCACTAAATCTGAAGGTGCTGCGATGGGAAGGTTCCCTTGTTAGCGACACTTTTTGCCGGCGTCCAGCTAGGCGACGGCGGAGCCGAACGATGTGAAATTTAAGTGCTGTTGGCGGTTCGGCCCGTGGATCACGTCTTCTCCAACGAATGCAAGAGCTGGTGAGTCTCGTGGGAGAATGAGGGAGCTATTCGCATCGAGAGTTGACGCCGCGGGGTCGGTACGGTGTTACCACGGAAGCAACCTTATGCGGCATGTCGCTTCGTTTTTCTTACACTTGTGAGGACGTCTGAATGCGTCTTGAGACGCCGACCTCCCACTGCTGCGGAAGAATTACTTCCACACCTCGGTGAACATAAGCGTTTCGCGTATTTAACGTACAACATATTTGGTTCAAAAATGGTTCAAAAGACTCTGAGCACTATGGGACTTAACATCTGCGGTCATCAGTCCCCTAGAACTTAGAACTACTTAAACCTAACTAACCTAAGGACATCACACACATCCATGCCCGAGGCAGGATTCGAATCTGCGACCGTAGTGGTCACGCGGTTCCAGACTGAAGCGCCTAGAACCGCACGGCCACCCCGGCCGGCCCGTTCTTCGGATATAAAACCCAATAGCTCCAGAACGAAATGAGATATCCTTCTGCTCTCAGTTTTAAATAAAATACAGATATCGTATCTACATTCCATTTGCTGCAGCGTATGAGCTAAAATCAACCATATGCACCACATGTGGTGAGCAGCACGGAGGCAACAAAGGCCCCCTCTGTACACAATGCAGAGAGCGGCGAAAGGCGTAGATGTTTGCATGGTCACATGAAGTCGAGTTAGAGCTATATTTGGAGTTTCAGTTGAGCACTGATGTGAAAGTGTTGTCCTTAAAATCTCAGCTATTTCTCCGTCGACATTATGAGTCGTGTATGCGTTGTTGACGGTACCCTCTGTTTCAACTGAAGGCCAACAGGCGCCACAAGTATGGCTCGCGTTATCCTGTAATCTAGGCGTATTGCTTGTGGGTTTTTATCGTAAAAAAAAACTGCGCAAACTAATAAACTTTACAGTTTGACGTGCAAACATTAGTCAGCCTTGTTATTAGTGTAAACCGCCGATTAATCTTGTTTAATAGTCCCATGGCGTTTGGGAGCATTACGCTAAGGTCTGTGTTGTGAGTGGTACACTGTCTTCCATTTCGGATAAGTGCCGCAACGTTTCTGGTATTCATATTGATGCCTTGTTTTTAGAAATTATAGATTAGCAGGTACTTTAATCCTTGCTAAGTCCTTTTTTAGGTTCTGCTCTTTGTTAAGATTAGGGAGCAATTTTGACAAATCCGTGGTTCAAATAATGCAAGGAACTTTTGAAACCATATTGTGAGAAAATTGTTTTCATCTTTAAATGCCTGATGTTTCATTCAAGTATTGTTAAAACCTTCTCGTTTAAGTCATAGCTAAGAGCAGAATTTTATTCAGGTGAGCTCCTGATATAATATTTGCCTTAGCTCCTTTACTTGTTTTTCTGATCACATTACCCCATCCCTCTTTCCTTTAGAGCGCAAACGTTATTGCAGCTTAACTCACTTTAAAACGTGTTATCATTGTTTCTTATATGTGTTTTAGATTACTGACTAGTGTTCAAATGGTTCAAATGGCTCTGAACACTATGAGACTTAACTTCTGAGGTCATCAGTCGCCTGGAGCTTAGAACTAATTAAACCAAACTAACCTAAGGACATCACACACATCCATGCCCGAGGCAGGATTCGAACCTGCAACCGAAGCAGTCGCTCGGCTCCAGACTGTAGCGCCTAGAACCGCACGGCCACTCCGGCCGGCCTCACTGACTAGTGTGTTCCCCTCTCTGTTAATATTAATCTCTGTGACATAGTTCATTGAAGCCGGACCGGGGGGTTACTTTTTAAGTGATGTAGTACTCCACAAAAGAATTATACATAATTTAATGTTCTAACTACACACCTCTTAAGGAAAAAAAAAAGTTGTTTCCATCGGTGGGCTTTACTGAAGGTTTCGGTTCTTTTTTTTAAAAAAAAATGCTGTCCAGTTCTATTAGAGTAATTTGATAAAATAAAGTTGTTGTTGGTGTGCTCTTCAGTCCAAAGACTAGTTCGATGCAGCTCTGCATGCTACTCTATGCTGTATAAGCTTCTTCATCTCCGAATAGCTACTTCAACCTATTTCCCACTGATCTGCATACTGTATTTATCTCCTGGTCTCCCTCTGCGATTTTTACCGTCCACACTTCCCTCCACCACTAAACTGATAATCCCTTGATGTCTTACAATGATTCCTATCAACCTATCCTGTCTTCTAATGAGATTGTCCCACTAACTTCGTTTCTCCCCAATTCTTTTCAGTACCCCCCTCATTAGTTACGTGATATACCCATCTAATCTCCGGTGTTCTTCTGTAGCCCCACATTTCGAAACCTTCTATTCTTTTCTTGTCTAAACTCGTCCATGTTTCACTTCCATACATGGCTACACGCCATACAAATACATTCAGGAGATATTTCCTGACATTTGTGTCTATATTCGATGTTAACAAATTCCTTTTCTTCATAAACGCTTTTCTTGCAATTGTCAGTCTACATTTTGTATCCTCTCTACTTCGGCCGTCATTAATTCTTTAGGGGCCAAAATAGCAAAACTCATCTACTGCTATAAGCGTCTCATTTCCTACTCTACTTCCCTTAGCATCACCTAATTTAATTCCATTCCATTCCATTAATCTTGTTTAACTTTTGTTGATGTTCATCTTATATCCTCCTTTCAAGACACTGTCCATTCCCCTCGACTGCCTTTGACAGAATTACCACGTCATCGGTAAAACTCAGAGTTTTTAGTTCTTTTCCCTGAACTTTAAATCCCATTCCAAACCTTTCTTTAGTTTCCTTTACTTCTTTCTCAATACATAGATTGGATAACATCGGGGATAGGCTACGAGCCTGTCTCGCGCCTTTCTCAGCCACTGCTTCCCTTTCAGGCCCCTTGACTCTTATAACTGCCTTCTGGTATTTGTACAAGCTGTGTTTTATCCCTGCTACCTTAAGAATTTCCAAGAGAGTATTCCAGTCAACATTCTCAAAAGCTTTCTCTAAGTCTACAAACGCAATAAAAATAGGTTTGACTTTCCTTAACCGATTTTCTAAAAGAAATCTTAGGTACGGTATTGCCTCGGGTGTTTCAACATTTCTCCGGAATCCAACTGAATTTCCCCGAGATCGGTTTCTACCAGTTTTTCCATTCCTCTGTAAAGAATTCGTGCTAGTATTTTGCAACCATGACTTATAAAACTAATAATTCGATAATATTCAGTCAGCATTTGCTTCCTTCTTTCTTTGGAATTGGAATTATTATAGTGTTCATAAAGTCTGAGGTATTTCGCCTCTCACACACATCTTGCACACCAGATGGAAGAATTTGTCATGACTGGGTCTCCCAACGCTATCAGTAGTTCTGATGGATTGTTGTCTACTGTTGGGGTCTTCTTTTGACTTGAATACGTACAAAATAAAGTACTGTAAAAAATTGTATGTGTTCATTTCTGGGAACCGTCCACTACTGAATTTAGTTTACTACCTCGCCGTAATTTTGAGACAGCTGAAACACGAATAACATTACCGAAAAAATACAAATATCTTTAGTGAGGCAATAAGTCGGGTAAACTGTAGTACCTCGTGACCCAACTATTTCACAAACACGTAATTTTCATATTTTCCTGGCTTTGCACGACCGTTGTCCATTTTCGTGTGCGATAAATGTTTCACACTGCACGCAGCTCATATAGCGCTCACCTGCACCGCCATTTAATAAAGTAACTTCATTTCCAATATAGCAAATACTTTATCTGCATTCCTGGCTTTATTAAAAACGCGCGCCGGCCGTGTTTTATTACAAAACTAAAAGCAGAAGAATGCCCTATCAGGTATCGGTATTTCGATGGGATATCCTCTTCGTTCGCTTGTATTAATACGAAAATCTCTCTTTATCTTTTGCTGGCTGTCTAGAACTCGTAACCATTAGAACACGTATTATCACTGCTTGATGTCGTGCAGGACCGCACATGTGTTTGCTCTTACCTTCAGCTCTTCACATTTCCTGCCGCGCAGTTTCATCGTCGGACTTTTCACTTCCATTGAACTTTCTTCATATTGCATATCACTTATCGACTTTGTTCCACAGATAAACGGTTGATATCGAACGCTTATCGTAATCTACGGTACTAATTAAATGGATTAGCCTTGATCTATAATAAGCAGAGATCCCGGTTCTGTGACCTGTAGGGGTTGTTGCTTTGAAAATTACTTGAAATTTAAACGTCTTAAAACGTTAATTTTACGCTAGTTTTTCGTCAGAGGTACAGAGACGACGAATCGGCACGTAGCGCCACAACTCAAGCACGTATGCACACATAAAAAAAAGGTTTTGCATTACCCCGGTTCCCAGAACTTCTGAAGATAGACATTGAATGTGGATGTTGTATCACTGTTCAGAGGTGTCACTAAACCCGCCCAAAGATGTAAACAACCGTGCATGAGCAGTGTCTATTAAACAGAGGGGGTCCGACACCCGATCACTTGCACCAGAAAGGAGGTACACGGCTCGTGTTGTCTGTAGTTAAACCATGACTAGACGGTCAACACCGCGGTTCGATCGCGTCCGCATTGTCACTTTGTGCCAGGAAGGGCTCTCAACAAGGGAAGTGTCCAGGCTTCTAGGAGTGAACCAAAGCGATGTTGCTCGGACATGGAGGAGATTCAGAGAGACAGGAACTGTCGATGACGTGCCTCGCTCAGGCCACCCAAGGGCTACTATGTCAGTGGATGACCGATACCAACGGATTATGGCTCAGGGGAACCTTGACAGCAAAGCCACCATTTTGTATAATGCTTTTCGTGCAACCACAGGAAGTCGTGTTACGACTCAAACTGTGCGCAATAGGCACGCAACTTCACTCCCAACGTCCATGGCGAGGTCCATATTTGCAACCACGACACCATGCAGTTCGCAGATCATAGTAATAGACGGCAAATCATCGAGTAAAACTGAAGTGATATCAGTTGTTCCACAGGGAAGCGCCCTGGGACCTCTGCTGTTCCTGATCTATATAAATGACCTGGGTGACAATCTGAGCAGTTCTCTTAGGTTGTTCGCAGATGATGCTGTAATTTACCGTCTAGTAAGGTCATCCGAAGCGATTTAGAAAAGATTGCTGTATGGTGTGGCAGGTGGCAGTTGACGCTAAATAACGAAAAGTGTGAGGTTTCAAAAGAAACACGTTGGAATTCGATTACTCGATAAATAGTACAATTCTCAAGGCTGTCAATTCAACTAAGTACCTGGGTGTTAAAATTACGAACAACTTCAGTTGGAAAGACCACATAGATAATGTTGTGGGGAAGGCGAGCCAAAGGTTGCGATTCATTGGCAGGACACTTAGAAGATGCAACAAGTCCACTAAAGAGACAGCTTACACTACACTCGTTCGTCCTCTGTTAGAATATTGCTGCGCGTTGTGGGATCCTTACCAGGTGGGACTGACGGAAGACATCGAAAGGGTGCAAACAAGGGCAGCTCATTTTGTATTATCACGTAATAGGGGAGAGAGTGTGGCAGATATGATACGCGAGTTGGGATGGAAGTCATTAAAGCAAAGACGCTTTTCGTCGCGGCGAGATCTATTTGCGAAATTTCAGTCACCAACTTTCTCTTCCGAATACGAAAATATTTTGTTGAGCCCAACCTACATAGGTAGGAATGATCATCAAAATATAATAAGAGAAATCAGAGCTCGAACAGAAAGGTTTATGTGTTCGTTTTTCACGCGCGCTGTTCGGGAGTGGAATGGTAGAGAGATAGTATGATTGTGGTTCGATGAACCCTCTGCCAAGCACTTAAATGTGAATTGCAGAGTATTCATGTAGATGTAGAGGTAGATGCAGCGCCGTACAGATGGGCCCAAGAACTTGACGAGTGGACCACTCAGGATTGGCATCATGTTCTCTTCGTCGATAAGTGTCGCACATGGCTTCAACCAGACAATCGTCGGAGACGTATTTGGAGGCAACCCAGTCAGGCTGCAAGCCTTAGACACACTGTCCAGTGATTACAGCAAGGTGGAGGTTTCCTGTTGTTTTGGGGTGGCCGACGTACGCCGCTGGTGGTCATTGAAAAGGCGCCGTAACGGCTGTACGATACGTGAATGCCATACTCCGACCGATAGTCAACCATATAGGCAGCATACTGTCGAGGCACTCGTCTTCATGGACGACAATTCGCGCCCCCATCGTGCACATCTTGTGAATAACTTCCTTCACGATAACGACATCGCTCGACTAGAGTGGCCACCACTTTCTCCAGACATGAACCCTATCGAACATGCTTGGGGTGGATTGAAAAGGGCTGTTTGTGGACGATGTGACCGACCCACAAACCACTCTAAGGGATCTACGCCTAATCACCGTTGAGAAGTGGGACAATCTAGACCAACAGCCCTTGATGAACTTGTGGATAGTACACCACGACGAACACAGGCATGCACCAATGCAAGTGGACTTGTTACTTTGTATTAGAGGTACCGATGAAGCAATAAAAAGGGTGGAAATGATGTTTATGTTGATCTCTATTACAATTATATATATATATATATATATATATATATATATATATATATATATATATATATATATATATATATAGGGTGATTCACGAAGATATGCAAACATTTTAATATATTATTCTACAAGTGAAACTTGTATAAACATAGGTCCGCAAATGTTTACTTACGGAGTTACAGGTAATACAAGATTTTGCCTGAAATTTAGAAACTTCGCAAATATGAACCCATCGCAAAACTGTTCGAGTTTCATGTAAAGTACGATTTCCATTTATTTTGTTGCTATTGATCTAGTGAATCTAATAAAACATGTCACAGACGAAGATATGCAAATATTTTAATATATTGTTCTACAAGTGAAATTTAAAAAAAAGTTTATATAAACATAGGTCCGCAAATGTTTACTTACAGAGTTACAGGTAATACAAGATTTTGCCTGAAATTTAGAAACTTCGCTAATATGAACCCATCGCAGAACTGTACGAGTTTAATGTAAAGTACGATTTTCATTTATTTTGTTGCTATTGATCTAGTGAATCTAATAAAACATGTCACAGACATGGATCTGCAGTAGTTTTCCACAACATCCAGAGAAGCAAACACATAATTTCGTAAAATTTGTAATGTATTACTTACTTGCCCCAATTTGTTTTTTAAATTCCAGACAATTCCAAAAAGTTTTCAAAAGAAGTTACAGAGAATTTAATTTTTGGAAAAATTATGGTAATAACGTTAACTGAAACTGTATGAATGTGTCATAAGCTGCTTTTATTAATACCATAGCACACTTGAATTCATATTAAAATAGAAAAAACAAAGCTAAATGCACTGAACTCGGTGGAGACATATTTGAACATTTATTGTAAATGTATTGTATTAATGTATTACCTACTTGGGGCAATTTGTTTTTAAATTCCAGACAATTCCACAAAGTTTTCAACAGAAGTTACAGAGAATTTAATTTTTGAAAAAATGATAATGCTGATACATGGTGAAACAACGCTCTGGTGGGTGGTTTGTTGGTTTAAATCACCTTGGGATATGTCCATGCAGTGCATTTGACCTGCGGTCGTCGTACGGTGGCGCTGGCAGCAGTCCACATACTCAGAGGTGTGTTGGTGCATGTCAGAGAACGGTGCAGCGAGTAAGGTGCAGACGTTTTCAGACGTGCTAAGGGTGACTGTGTGTTGAAAATGGCTCAAAGAAGACATATTGATGACGTTATGAGGGGTAGAATACTAGGGCGACTGGAGGCTGGTCAAACACAGCAGGTCGTAGCACGAGCCCTCCGTGTGCCACAAAGTGTGATCTCACGTTAATGGCAACGATTGCAGCAGACAGGAAACGTGTCCAGGCGCTACAGTACGGGACGTCTACAGTGTACAACACCACAACGAGACCGATATTTCACCATCAGTGCCCGCAAAAGACAACGGAGTATTGCAGGTAGCCTTGCTCGGGACCTTACTGGAGCCACTGGAACAGTTGTCTCCATACACACAGTCTACAGGCGACTGAACAGGCTTGGTTTATTCGCCCAGAGACCTGCAAGGTGCATTCCACTGACCCCTGGTCACAGGAGAGCCCCTAAAGCCTGGTGTCAGTACATGGTCATTGAAACAATGATCCCAGGTTATGTTCATGGACGAGTCCAGCTATAGTCTGTACAGTGATTCTCGCGGGTTTCATCTTGCGTGAACCAGGAACCAGATACCAGCCTCTCAATGTCTTTGAAAGGGACCTGTATGGAGGTCGTGGTTTGATGGTGTGTGTGTGGGGGGGGGTGGGGTTATGATTGGTGCACGTACACCCCTTCATGTCTGACAGAGGAACTGTAACAGGTCAGGTGTATCGGGACGTCATTTTGCACCAGTATGTCCACCTTCTCAGGGGTGCAGTGGGTTCCACCTTCCTCCAGATGGATGATAACGCACGGGCCCACCGAGCTGCCATCGTGGAGGAGTACCTTGAAACAGAAGCTATCAGGCGAATGGAGCGGCCTGCCTGTTCTGCAGACCTAAACCCCATCGAGCACGTCTGGGATGCTCTCGGTCGACGTATCGCTGCACGTCTTCACACCCCTAGGACACTTCAGGAGCTCCAACAGGCACTGGTGCAAGAATGGGAGGCTGTACCCCAGCCGCTGCTCGACCACCTGATCTAGAGTATGCCAACCCATTGTGCGGCCTGTGTACGTGTGCATGGTGATCATATCCCATATTGATGTCGGGGTACATGAGCAGGAAACAGTGGAGTTTTGCAGCACATGTGTTTCGGGACGGTTTTCTCAACTTATCACCAATACCGTGGCCTTACAGTTCTGTATCGTGTGTGTTCCATATTTGCTTATGCTATTAGCGCCAGTTTTACGTAGTGCCACGTTGTGGGGTATTACATTCAGCAATTGTCCTTAATTTATGAGCATGAGTGTATCTCTCTCTCTCTCTCTCTCTCTCTCTCTCTCTCTCTCTCTCTCTCTGTGTGTGTGTGTGTGTGTAAGGTTTCAGTTGCCTGAGACTGCAGTCGTGTGTGTGAGTTTGCGTTTGCTTGAGTTTGTGTGTGCGTATGTGTGTCTGTTGTTGAATAAGGCCAGTGACAAATCTTCAATTGTGAGATATTTCTGTTGTGCCTCTCTGCGACTCAGCATCTCTGCTATATGGTGGGTAGCAACTTTCCTTCTCATAGTATTGTTACACCCCATCCTGCATTTTCGAGTTCTATTGATGTGGTCACCGCAGTGCCTGTTCCTTTGAACATGCATGCATGTCCAAAGGAACTTCGCATCGTAATCAGAATAACACAGGCACCGCAATATCGAATTATCAAAGATTTTTATACCTGAGTATTGCCTTCATTTCTAATCTCTGCGCCAAAGATTCGCTAGAGCGAATTGTAATTCATCATACCTTCTAGTACTGCATACATGTATATCGCATGTACTCTGAAACGTCAGTGGATTGTTGACAACGAATTCAATGAGGGAATAAATGAGAGTGTGGCTGTTATTCCACATTTTCTAAACACGTGGGTATAAGGTATACCAGTGTGAACTCCATAGATAATACTAATTACTGTCTTTTATGGAATGAATATTTTTCGTCTAAATGAGAAATTACGTCAGAATGTTATATCCATAGATCATCAATAAATGAACATGTGCGTTACGCGTTGAATTACTAGTTTCTGTGTTCCACAAAACTGACAATAATTCTGATTGGAAATGTATTTAGGTGGTGTAGCAGATGTATTAAGCGATGCTCGTCGCTCACCACACACAAAGTCTTGGAACTATCTACCTCATTTATTATTTATTGTCACTGAACTACATTCAAAGTAAGTCGGCTATTTTTTCAGTAAAAAAACCGGATAGCTCTTTTTTATTTCAAAGTTTAAAGATAGTTCAATTGTGCAAATTTACCTCACAAAAAGGTAATATATTATTTTCCCTGTGGATGTTGTTTGACGGATTTGACAGTAATGATTGCATCATCTACAGAAAGGGTTAAACTTCTCTCCTCACTAAAATAAAGTGGTAGATAAATGACAGTAATGGACCCATAATGAAACACTGTGGAATGTCCGTTGCTACTTTTCTCCATGGGGACGATGTGGTGTACCTGTTTGTACTATTCAGATATTTTATTAAAACTTTGTGCATCCTTTCTCTTAAATAGAAAACAAGCTGTCACGTGCTGAACCATGTATCCCATCCCATCAATAAAAACTTATTTTTTCCAGTAGTCTGTTAAGACTGTCAATTTTTTTTTTTTTTTTAAAGTCACGATCGATCTCAACTAGTGCTAGCTTATCTTTCAAGATACAAACAGCTTCCTTAGAAAAGCAGACCGTTTGAAATCCAAATCGTAGCTGACAAAGTTTCCCATTACCATTCAGGTGTCTGAAATGCTCGAGTTGATTACTTTCCTCAAATTTTCAACAATCTCGTAAGATGTTAGACTGGCCGGTGGTTATATTCATCTCTTTAGTCCAAGGTAAAAACTGAAAGGTTTGTGACTGACTTTTCGTCGTTCTTTGACTAGGGTGTGCCGTATTGCGTCAATGAAAGGGTCCATACACTCGTTTATTGATGAAGGGTGGTGAAATCTTTAGTGAATATTACTTATAATCCGTCTTGATTGCAAATAATGTTTATTCCCATGAGCGGTTTCGGCTCCTCTAGAACCATCTCCAGATATGCAATTTCGGTTGCTGGAGTAACCCGTCCACACACAGCCACCTTCACATGCAGCGTCTAAAAATCTATTAAGACTGTCCAATGGCGATACCTAAGTATGATGTCTCTCTTCGAATTCTAGACGCTATTGTACACATTTTTAAGAACATTACTGCCTTTTTAATCTGGATGATCAATTTTCTGACTGGTTTGATGCGGCCTGCACGATTTCCTCTTCTGCATCATCGCACTCATCGCAGAGTAGCGCGTACGCACAAAGTCCCCAACTACTTGCCGCATACATTGCAATAATTATCTTCACCTACAGTTATACGCTCTACAGTTGCTGCTAGTGCCAAATGTTCTGTCACTCTGTCCATTCATCTTGCGAGCGTTTCGGAAGTATTGTCTTGCACACCCATTCTGGGGAGAACCCGTTCATGTCTTACCTAATCAGTCGATCGAATTTTCAACTTCCTTGTGTATCACAACATCTTTGACGTTACATTTCTCATATTTTTCAGTTTCCGAACAGCCAATGATTCACTTCAATGCAATCCTATGCGCAGAACTTCCTTCCTCAAATTAGGACTTATGTTTGATACTGGTTTAACGCCACTATCATATCTGCTACTCGACATTAGTTTCATGTTTCTTTCGTTTACTGCCAGCCAATATTCTATGCTCATGAGGCTATTCATTCCGCTGAGAAGGTGCAGCAATCATTCTTCAATTTCTTTGAAAATAGGAGTGGCATAAGAGAATCTTATCATTGACCTCCTTTCACCCTGAATGTAAGTCCCAATTGTGAACCTATATTTTATTTCCTTTATTGCTAAGTATATGTGAGCACTGAATAATAATGGAGACAGCCTGCCTTACATCCTTATTAATCCGAGCAGTTCGTACTTGGTCCTCCATTTCTATTGGCTGCTCTAGGTTTTGTACGTATTGTATATGACCCGTCTTCCCAAATAGGTAATAGCTGCTTATTTTTCTGCGAATTTCTAACACGTTGTTTCATTTTCCGTTGACGAACGTTGTTTCTAGGTTGAAAAACGAGCGCGACGTCCTAACTACTTCTAGCTCTAAATTTTTTGTTTTTGAACAGATAGATGTTAAAAGTACATATTCAAGTTTTTAAGCCATATGGCTGAGATATTACCACATTTCCTGTGATCACCTATTACATAAAGGAAGGAAAGTGGGGTTGCTTGAAAACTATTTCTGATGGTGAAATGTCTCTTATGAGTGATGAAGCTTGGTTTCGCCTTTCTGGTCACCTGCATAACCAGACTAATTGCTGCAGGGTGTAAGTTCTTTTCGACAATAAATATTCATCATCCTTTCATTGCTTCGTTACCATTAGGAAGACGTAATTACAATCAAAATATGTTTTATTTATCTTTCGTTTTCTGCTCGTTGTGTAAGGTTGGATTTGTTATGTGCTGAATGAAACATGTTTCTTTGCCCCTTTTAATCATTTATTAACATTAGGCCAGATGATATAAGTTCGTAGGCTTCCACGTTCGGTGTCATTTTCCATAAAATAATTCTGGGTACTGAGTCGCCTCGTCGTAACCACTAAAACAGCAAAATTGCCGATGTTTCGACCGATGTGTTGCAGTCCTCCTCTGGGACCGCAATGAAGAGGACTGCACCAAGTCGGTCGAAACATCGCCAATACTGTTGTTTTAGTATTTACGATGATGCTGCCCAGTACCCAAAATTACTTTATCCAAAGTTAGAGCAGCTGTTCACGACCAGAATTCCGTATTTAATTAAGGCACATGACAAACATCTTCTGGCGAGTGGCACAGTATTTTCCAAATAATAAGTTAATCACATAATGTCTTTACAAGTCAAAATTGAACACAAATCCTAGCACTGGCGCGAAAACCCCATATTTAAGCTCTCGCATTTTCGACAAGAATTTTCGCAAACCCCATTCTTCAATGTAATCTCCGTTCAATGTGACGGCCTTATGCAGCCTTACTGGGAGGGCCTGTATTCATTGACGGTAAAACTCTATTGGACGACGTCGGAGTCTGGCTGTATTAGCAACCTCCCAGTCATCCATGTACTGCTTCCCGTAGAGCGTATCCTTCACTGGGCAAAACAGATGGACGCCGGAAGATGCGAGATCCGGGATGAAGCAGCCAAAAGAGAGGGGAACAATAGAGTGTATTGGAACCCTGAATAAAACCAGTCTGCTTCAGAAAAAATGCGGTACATTACTTATTGAACGGCGCTAATAATAGTGAATTTGTCGGTGTTGCAAATTTTTTTCCGTTCGCGAAGTTAATATACTTTTTTCTGGGGGTAGGGGTTGAAGGGGGATGGTCTTCACCCGCCTCCAGTCGCTGGGACCACCACTGATTATGCGTCGATCGAAATGCATTAAGCACAATTCTTGTCATTAGAATAAGAGATAAAATTAATGCTTCATTAAAATGTCCTAACTTATTATAACATCTTTCTTGACCGTATATTTGAAGGAAACAGGTTGGACGGGCTTTAGAGATACAAGAAAGAAAGCCACAAATAATATAGTCCAATAACAGAGTCCTAGAATAAATCGTGACCGCGTTATACAAACATTTTACATAAACTTTGTAGGTGAACAGCTAGGTGATCATTTAAAATCATGTAAGACTATTCAGTAAAATACTGAGTAAATGTTATTTTGTGTTGTGACAGCTTGGGGACTATAACATTGAAACAGAACTGAAACGATATATTTTGTCAAGGACAGAAATAGACAGTCGGAAAAGAAAAGGGAACACCCGTGAGGACAAGATAATTTTATTGGGAAGTGATGTGACAGGTAGCTGACAATTGTAAGAGTATATGATAAAAGGCTCAGACCAAGTGAAACACACCTGTCACAGTAATGGTTGTCCAAACAGTTGCATCTGTAAACAATGAACCATTCTCTGGCGTAATGCAGAAGTTTGTTCCCGCATGCAAACGATCATAACGGTGACAAATGGCATTCTGCGATGGATTGTCCCAGGCATTTCCGGTGTTTTTGTTGCAATTCGGCCACGATTCTTGCACGAACGAGTAACCTCCCGCTACCTCGCGTCAGCTATGTGTTCATTTGGCGAGGAATCTGGCGATGTTGTTGTCCAGTGTAGCTGTTGTAGACCACGAGGAGGGCGTTTCGTCGTATCAGCCGTAGGGGGACGTGCACTGTCCTGTTAAAAAGAAATCATATTGCTGTCGAAAAAAGGCCAGTACCACGGGGATAACAACCTGTGAAATGTGGCGGGCCCTTGCCATTTTATCTTGCAGAAACACTAGATGTGATCGAGAGTTGTGACTGAAGGGCCGCCACACGTGAACCCTAGGGTGGGACCTGTGTGGTGTGAGAGGATGCACTCGACTACACTCACCAATTCCACACAATGCACGTGTATGTCCATCACTCGCATACAGACAGGACCTACTCATCATTGAAGACAGTGGAGCGGCATTCCACTCACAAGTTGTTACTTTTACGATACCACAGTGCTTGGCAGTGTCATAGTGCCAGTGGCAGCGTGGACAGAGGCACACGTGGTATTAATCCTACTGCAAGCAGACGGTTCCCAGTGGTCCTTGGTGACACACGTGCACGGATTTGTTGGTGATGATGTTCAGTTGGGCCCAGCTGTTCGTACAATGCGTCGATCAAGACTTGTGAGCGTAATACGTGGACGTCTAGGACCTGGTCTACAGGTATTGGAATCTTCTACAGGGCAACCACTGCAGATAACAGCGCCACACCACTGATACACAGTACCCAACACGTGCAGAAATCCATCAGTATGTTCACCCAACTTTCACTACTGAGCTCAAAAGTGCGTTACCGATCAAATGCCTGAAGTCGTGCAACAGGAGCAGGTACTCGTCGGTGAGGCATGCTTGTGCCCTAGAATGAATGTAGCGAACGTTGTTCACCTCTAACAAGGGGAGGCCGCCAATTGTGGAATTCAGATTCGATTCATACTGCGCATAATAAAAGCTCATGGCCAGAGGTGTAACGTGGCAAAGCACCAAGATGCACTTCTCTGCCGTTGTCGAGAAAATCGACAGTTAAAAGAAACCGTTGCGGTGAAATACTCTCTACGATTAATAGGTCTCTACAGCATCGTGGCGCAGCGGTAAGCGCTTGGGTTCGTAATCCGAAGGTCGCCGGATCGAATCTCGCGCCATGCAATATTTTTTATTATTAGTTTTTTGTAATTCATATATATATATATATATATATATATATATATATATATATATATATATATATATATATATATATATATATATATATATAAACTATTAATGAATTGCTTATGCATGTTGGTGAAGGCGGATCGCTCTCCAATTGTACCGCCTCCATTTTTCCGTTTTTTTAACGGGGTGTACCAAAGCTCTCCCGTCCGCACTGATTTTCGACGATGTTGTAAGTTGCGCTAGGGACCGCATCTACCTTCTTTCGAAGTTAGCAGGCAACTACGCTGTTATGCGGCGGCTCGTTTCGCCCCATTCAACATCTGTCCTTCAAGTGTAACGAGCGAGTAACGGAGTTTATATTTCATACCTGCCACAGCGAATTTGTGTTCGTGGGGTCTCTATTCTAATTCGAACGTTTGACTTACGCTATACGTATTCGTTTCGGAATATCGTTTCTACGTCTTCTGTTAACTATACGTGGTTAACATTATGAAGACAATTAATAACGTTTGTGAAATATAACTTCGTTTGCAGAAAACATAATGATGTTCGAGTCGCCAGTTTTTCCACGACAAACGACTTTCAACAACTTATTATATGCATAATTGTTGCAACTGATTGCCGGGAATTATATATATATATATATATATATATATATATATATATATATATATATATATATATGTGTGTGTGTGTGTGTGTGTGTATACAAACATTTGAATTACAAAAAACAAATAGTAAAAAAAAAGTAGCATGGTGCGAGATTCGATCCGGCGACCTTCAGATTACGAACCCGAGCGCTTACCGCTGCGCCACGACGCTGTAAAAAGCTATTAACCGTAGAGAGTATTTCACCGCAACGGTTTCTTTTAACTGTCGATTTTCTCGACAACGGCCGAGAAGTGCATCTTGGTGCTTTGCCACATTACACCTCTGGCCATGAGCTTTTATTATGCGCAGTATGAATCGAATCCGAATTTCACAATTGGCGGCCTCCCCTTGTAAACTAAGTACAGTTCCCGCCTGCCGCAGCGCACAGACAGGCTTCTTTGTGCGGCATCTCATTACCGATGACCGTGTCAAATGAATCAGTAACACAACAGCCCCTCAGTATTCTAGAAATATAACATCGTGCTTCTAAACACAGTCCTTCAGAGTGCAGCAATTTTTTTTGAGGGGGTGGGGGGCGGGGGGGGGGCAGAGTATATTACAATGCTTTCCGAAGGTAGAAAGGGTAAAATACAGGGACCGGAAGGCTATTTACAACTTGTACAGAAACCAGACGGCAGTTATGAGCATCAAGAGGTATTAAAAGGCAGCAGTGGTTGAGATGGTAGTGAGACAGGGTTCTAGCCTATCCCTCACGTTATTAAGTCTATACACTGAGCAAGCCCTAAAAGAAACCAAAGAAAAATTTGGAAGGGAAAGTCCAGCAATAGTGCGGGAAACTCCCTTTTGCAAGAGAAGGCGATACTGGTCACTGACAGTGCCCAGTCTACAGAGCACCACAAGATCCTGAAGAAGGTCACAGCAGAGGGGTCGAAACGTCGATTGCTTGAAGAAATATGACAAGGCCTAACAGCCAAGAAGATTTGAAACACAAGAAATAAAAGCTCTGAGGTTTGCCTATGAGACTGTAGTTCCGTCAGAGACAGCAAGGGACTTGAATCAGCAGCTGGAAAGAATGTATAGTGTCTTGAAGGTTATAAGATAAATATAAACAAAAGCAAAACAAAGATAATGAAATGTAGTCGAATTAAATCAGGTTTTACTGAGGGAATTACATTAGAAAACGACACACTTGCAGTAGTACATGTGTTTTGCTGTTTGGACGGCAAAATAACTGGCGATGACAGAAGTAGAGTGGATACAAAATGTAGTCTGGCAGTTAAAAGGAAGCGTTTCTGAAGAAGGAAAATTTGTGAACATCGAATAAGAGTTAATTGTTAAGAAATCTTTTCTGAAATTATTTGTATGGAGTATAGCCACGTATTGAAGAGAAATATGTAGGATAGACACTTAAAACAAGTAGAGAATAGAAGCTTTTGAAATGTGGTACAACAAAAGAATGCTGAAGAATAGCTCGATAGATGGTTCAAATGGCTCTGAGCACTATGGGACTTAACATCTATGGTCATCAGTCCCCTAGAACTTAGAACTACTTAAACCTAACTAACCTAAGGACAGCACACAACACCCAGCCATCACGAGGCAGAGAAAATCCCTGACCCCGCCGGGAATCGAACCCGGGAACCCGGGCGTGGGAAGCGAGAACGCTACCGCACGACCACGAGATGCGGGCAGCTCGATAGATAATGTAACTAATGAGGACGTACTGAATAGAACTGGGGAGATAAGAAAAACCCGACTATAAGAGGGGATCGATTGATGCGACACATTCTGAGACATCAAGAAATCACTAGTTTAATATTTGAGGCAGGTGTTGGGTGTAAAAATCGTAGCTGAACATCAAGAGATGAATACAGTAAGCAGATCCAGAAGGACGTAGGTCGCAACAGTTATTCGGAGATGAAAAGGCTTTCACATGATAGAGTAGCATCGAAAGCTCCATCATACCTGTCTTCAGCCTGAAGACCATAACAACAACATATTAATATGTAATATATGCTTAAGAGATTGGAAGTCTTTTCCGAAAGTCGGTGTTTCATGTGAATGGTGGACGATAAACATTGGACACAAAAAGACAATACAAGCTTTTGAATTTCGGTGCTATAGAAGAATGCTGCAGATTAGATGTATAGGTCAGATAAATATGGGGCACAGATTAGGATTGAGATGATTAGAAATTTGTGGCACATCTTGCTAAAAAGCTTCGTGAGGTATCAAGAAGTCGTGAGTGTGGTAAAGAAAGGAAATGACAGGGAACAAATTGATAGAAATAGCCGAAGGCATGAATAGTAACGACGTTCAAACGGATATACACTCCTGGAAATGGAAAAAAGAACACATTGACACCGGTGTGTCAGACCCACCATACTTGCTCCGGACACTGCGAGAGGGCTGTACAAGCAATGATCACACGCACGGCACAGCGGATACACCAGGAACCGCGGTGTTGGCCGTCGAATGGCGCTAGCTGCGCAGCATTTGTGCACCGCCGCCGTCAGTGTCAGCCAGTTTGCCGTGGCATACGGAGCTCCATCGCAGTCTTTAACACTGGTAGCATGCCGCGACAGCGTGGACGTGAACCGTATGTGCAGTTGACGGACTTTGAGCGAGGGCGTATAGTGGGCATGCGGGAGGCCGGGTGGACGTACCGCCGAATTGCTCAACACGTGGGGAGTGAGGTCTCCACAGTACATCGATGTTGTCGCCAGTGGTCGGCGGAAGGTGCACGTGCCCGTCGACCTGGGACCGGACCGCAGCGACGCACGGATGCACGCCAAGACCGTAGGATCCTACGCAGTGCCGTAGGGGACCGCACCGCCACTTCCCAGCAAATTAGGGACACTGTTGCTCCTGGGGTATCGGCGAGGACCATTCGCAACCGTCTCCATGAAGCTGGGCTACGGTCCCGCACACCGTTAGGCCGTCTTCCGCTCACGCCCCAACATCGTGCAGCCCGCCTCCAGTGGTGTCGCGACAGGCGTGAATGGAGGGACGAATGGAGACGTGTCGTCTTGAGCGATGAGAGTCGCTTCTGCCTTGGTGCCAATGATGGTCGTATGCGTGTTTGGCGCCGTGCAGGTGAGCGCCACAATCAGGACTGCATACGACTGAGGCACACAAGGCCAACACCCGGCATCATGGTGTGGGGAGCGATCTCCTACACTGGCCGTACACCACTGGTGATCGTCGAGGGGACACTGAATAGTGCACGGTACATCCAAACCGTCATCGAACCCATCGTTCTACCATTCCTAGACCGGCAAGGGAACTTGCTGTTCCAACAGGAAAATGCACGTCCGCATGTATTCCGTGCCACCCAGCGTGCTCTAGAAGGTGTAAGTCAACTACCCTGGCCAGCAAGATCTCCGGATCTGTCCCCCATTGAGCATGTTTGGGACTGGATGAAGCGTCGTCTCACGCGGTCTGCACGTCCAGCACGAACGCTGGTCCAACTGAGGCGCCAGGTGGAAATGGCATGGCAAGCCGTTCCACAGGACTACATCCAGCATCTCTACGATCGTCTCCATGGGAGAATAGCAGCCTGCATTGCTGCGAAAGGTGGATATACACTGTACTAGTGCCGACATTGTGCATGCTCTGTTGCCTGTGTCTATGTGCCTGTGGTTCTGTCAGTGTGATCATGTGATGTATCTGACCCCAGGAATGTGTCAATAAAGTTTCCCCTTCCTGGGACAATGAATTCACGGTGTTCTTATTTCAATTTCCAGGAGTGTAGGTTGGCAGGTGTTACGCTGTGGTGAAGAGTGAGGCGTAGCGCCGTATACCGATCCTGCCTTGGTGGCGGTTAAGTGGGAGATGTGTCTCAGAGCTGGATAGTGACAGATGGTGACGCGAGACTGGACGCGCACGTAGTTTATGTATCAGCCGATAGAGGACAATATTGGATAGGGGGACTGTGATTTTAATTTCGATTGTGCCCACTGGAGTGCACTAAAGTAATGGAATGTTTTTCATAAACTGTTCTAGTATTTTCATACAGTGTTATTATGTCTTTTTGTGTATGTAAAATGTTATAAATGTGTTTTAGCAGTATGAATGATGCGTGAGTGTGGTATAGGGTTAATATGAAGATAATTGTTTAACGAGTTATGTAGTAGGATTTAGTGTGGGAACGTTTCGAAGAAATATGGATATGGACAAAGGGGATTTCTGTAGAACAGATTTGTAAAGTATGTTTATGGTAAAGGGAAAGTTAATTCAGGTATAAATAACAATAGAAAATAACTTTATGCATAAGCAGAACTTCAGCATATTAGATAATTACGTCGGTAAAAAGTGCAGTCGTTAGGTTTACTATTTTGCGATTGGTTATTGATGAAAAGCGCGGATTGACGAGGGAGAATGTTGTTTTGCTATTGGCTGTTGAGTAAACTGACCAATGGTAAAGCAATATTCTTCGCGCGCCTTTCTCTGCTGGTAGAAAAGACAGAGTATTCTAGAAAAGAGTGGGAGCGTAGCCATGAAACAGTTAGGACGTGTGTCGTAGTAGTTCCGTTGGAAACGATAAGTTGCCCGATCTAGCAGTATTTCATACATCAAAAGTGTGCTAAAGTGACGGCATAATTATTCCGAGGGGCGTGTTGAGATTTCGGAATTTTTATGTGAATTTTGTGACGAGAAAAGGCATATATTCCACGTGGCGTATTGAGCAGGTCGGTGGCTAAAAACTGTGACTGCATTTTGTACCGACAGACTTAATATTTGGCGAGTATTCTCAATCAAAAACAATCAGTATTTTTGTAGCTATTACGTTTTCGGGAAATGAAACACCATCAACTTGCTAATGTGAGTGAAAGCGACTGTTGGCTGTGATACTTGTTCACCTAAGTTTCAGAATATATTAATTGAGGACAAAATTTCCAACCTTTCATTTCGTGTGAAAACTTTCTCCCGAAAAGTAGATTAGTGACTCCAATTGCAGCCTAATTCACGTCGAAGTACAGTAGGTTTCGCTCGGCTTTCCTACTGATGATCTGCTGAGACAATGTTCACAGGTAGGTGCAGGTTCGTCGTAAAGGGACGAAAAGTACCGCGCCGCCGCAAATAGTTTTGCTCAGGAGAGGCTAAAGAGGGGATTTCCATCAAACTAGTCTTCGGATTTAATACACTCCTGGAAATGGAAAAAAGAACACATTGCACCGGTGTGTCAGACCCACCATACTTGCTCCGGACACTGCGAGAGGGCTGTACAAGCAATGATCACACGCACGGCACAGCGGACACACCAGGAACCGCGGTGTTGGCCGTCGAATGGCGCTAGCTGCGCAGCATTTGTGCACCGCCGCCGTCAGTGTCAGCCAGTTTGCCGTGGCATACGGAGCTCCATCGCAGTCTTTAACACTGGTAGCATGCCGCGACAGCGTGGACGTGAACCGTATGTGCAGTTGACGGACTTTGAGCGAGGGCGTATAGTGGGCATGCGGGAGGCCGGCTGGACGTACCGCCGAATTGCTCAACACGTGGGGCGTGAGGTCTCCACAGTACATCGATGTTGTCGCCAGTGGTCGGCGGAAGGTGCACGTGCCCGTCGACCTGGGACCGGACCGCAGCGACGCACGGATGCACGCCAAGACCGTAGGATCGTACGCAGTGCCGTAGGGGACCGCACCGCCACTTCCCAGCAAATTAGGGACACTGTTGCTCCTGGGGTATCGGCGAGGACCATTCGCAACCGTCTCCATGAAGCTGGGCTACGGTCCCGCACACCGTTCGACCGTCTTCCGCTCACGCCCCAACATCGTGCAGCCCGCCTCCAGTGGTGTCGCGACAGGCGTGAATGGAGGGACGAATGGAGACGTGTCGTCTTGAGCGATGAGAGTCGCTTCTGCCTTGGTGCCAATGATGGTCGTATGCGTGTTTGGCGCCGTGCAGGTGAGCGCCACAATCAGGACTGCATACGACCGAGGCACACAGGGCCAACACCCGGCATCATGGTGTGGGGAGCGATCTCCTACACTGGCCGTACACCACTGGTGATCGTCGAGGGGACACTGAATAGTGCACGGTACATCCAAACCGCCATCGAACCCATCATTCTACCATTCCTAGACCGGCAAGGGAACTTGCTGTTCCAACAGGACAATGCACGTCCGCATGTATCCCGTGCCACCCAACGTGCTCTAGAAGGTGTAAGTCAACTACCCTGGCCAGCAAGATCTCCGGATCTGTCCCCCATTGAGCATGTTTGGGACTGGATGAAGCGTCGTCTCACGCGGTCTGCACGTCCAGCACGAACGCTGGTCCAACTGAGGCGCCAGGTGGAAATGGCATGGCAAGCCGTTCCACAGGACTACATCCAGCATCTCTACGATCGTCTCCATGGGAGAATAGCAGCCTGCATTGCTGCGAAAGGTGGATATACACTGTACTAGTGCCGACATTGTGCATGCTCTGTTGCCTGTGTCTGTGTGCCTGTGGTTCTGTCAGTGTGATCATGTGATGTATCTGACCCCAGGAATGTGTCAATAAAGTTTCCCCTTCCTGGGACAATGAATTCACGGTGTTCTTATTTCAATTTCCAGGAGTGTATTACAACAGCAACCAATGTAGTGTGTTCCAAAGTTTTTATATATGTGGCTGTCATTTTCCACTCATGTATAAGATAATTTTATAACGTACAATTTAGAAATACATAAACCACGAATCTCTGTGAGAAGAACAGTTACATAGTAATATTCAAAAATCGTCGTACTTGACCGGGAACAATTCTGCGTCGGTTGAATAAACCGAAACCATAACGATAAACACTAATTTTTACGTCATTTGGCACAGGATAAGTAACGTGCTGTGTGATGAAGCGCAAACAGTCGTATTATACTACGACTGCTGCAACACTAGGTTGGAAGTGCAAAGTGCTGGCCCGGGAGTATAGTGCAAATGTTCAGGAGGCAGAGATCAAAGTTAGAATTTGTGTTTCACATTCCGCGGCTAAACAAACCGATGTAAATCAAGCGAAAGGGAGTGGATTACGCTACAGTGGGCTTTGTCCGCGTTGCAGCCACGCATAATCGAATCAGCGTGTTCACTGGGGGCGTTCACCCCGCATTAATACAATATTAACACCGCGGTGCCTTCCCTACAGTTCACAGCTTGGTAGCTGACTAATTCGAAGGGGTAAATACCGTGTCAAATTGTCGTACTACTAGCTCTGTGTCTACATCCGCAACCATACTGTGCGAAGCACTGTGAGGCGGGTCGCAGAGGATACTTCCGATGTGCTCCATATTTAGGCGGAAGCCAAAGAAGATAAAACTGCTCATATGATACTGAGCGCTCTGTAATTCATGCAACTTGTAAATACACATTCATTTTCTGTATTAAGTGAAATAGAGCTTCCTTTTCTTTAAATCTTCTTCTATCTTCTACACTGAATTAGGGGGAGGACTTGCCTCATGATGTTATAAAAGAAGAAACGCGAGTCGAGAGGGATGAGATAGGGAATCCAGTATTGGAATCAGAATTTAGAAGAACTTTGGATGGCTTCAGATTAAATAAGCGAGGAGGGATCGATAAAACTCCATAGAAATTTCTAAAATCGTGAGGGGGGGGGGAGGGAGAAAGGGGAAGTGGCCACACAAAACGACTGTTTACGTTGGTGTGTAGAATGTACAAGTCTGGCGATATTCTGTCAGAGATTCGAAGAAACAACTTCCACACAATTCCGAAGATAGCAAGAGCCGACAGGTGTGAGAAGTGTAGCAAAAAAAAAAAGCTGAACAGTTCATGCAACCATTTTTTAATTTAATTTTTTTTTCCATCAGTCTTCTGCTGCTGACTGATTTGCTGCGGCCCGCTACGAATTCCTCTCCTGTGCCAACCTCTTCATCTCAGAGTAGCACTTCTAACCTACGTCCTCAATTATTTGTTGAATGTATTCCAGTCTCTGTCTTACTCTACAGTTTTTGCCCTCTACAGCTCCCTCTAGTATCATGGAAGTCATTCCCTAATGTGTTAATAGATGTCCTACCATCCTGTCGCTTCTTCTTGTTAGTGTTTTCCACATATTCCCTTCTTCTCCGATTCTCGAGGGGAACCTCCTCATTCTTACCTTATCAGACTATGTAATATTCAATATTCATCTGTAACATCACATCTCAGATGTTTGAATTCTTTTCTATTCCGGTTTTCTCACAGTCACTGTTTCACTACCGTACAATGCTGTGCTCCAAACGTACAGAAAATTCTTCCTCAAATTGTCCTATATTTGATACTACATCCATGCTCATAAATTAAGGATAATTGCAGAATGTGGTGCCACACAACCTGGCACTACACAAAACTGGAGCTAATAGTGTAGGGACGTAGGGAACACACACGACACAGATCTGTAAGTCCACGGTATTGGTAATAAGTTGAGGAAACCGTCCCAAAACACATGTACTTCAAAAAGTCACTGTTTCCTGCGCATGTACTCCGACATCAATACGGGGATATGATCACGATGCACATGTACACAGGCCGCACAACGGGTTGGCATACTCTGGATCAGGCGTTCGAGCAGCTGCTGGGGTATAGCCTCCCATTCTTGCACCAGTGCCTGTCTGTGCTCCTGAAGTGTCGTAGGGGTTTGAAGACCTGCAGCGATACGTCGACTGAGAGCATCCCAGACGTGTTCGATGGGCTTAGGTCTCGAGAATAGGCAGGCCACTCCATTCGCCTGATATCTTCTTTTTCAAGGTACTCCTTTACGATGGCAGCTCGGTGGGGCCGTGCGTTATCATCCATCAGGAGGAAGGTGGGATCCACTGCACCCCTGAAAAGGCGGACATATTGGTTAACAATGACGTTCGGATACACCTGACCTGTTAAAGTTCCTCTGTCAAAGATATTCAGGGGTGTACGTGCGCCAAACATAATCCCACCCCACACCATCAAACCACGACCTCCATACAAGTCCCTATCAAGGATATTAAGGGGTTGGTATCTGGTTCCTAGTTCACGCCAGATGAAAACCCGGCAAGAATCAGACTATACCTGGAATCGTCCGTGAACATAACCTGGGGCCACTGTTCCAATGACCAAGTACTGTGTTATTGACACCAGGCTATATGGGTTCTTCTGTGACCAGGGGTCAGTGGAATGCACTTTGCAGGTCTCCGGGCGAATAAACCAAGCCTGTTCAGTGGTCTGTATACTGTGTGTCTGGAGACAACTGTTCCAGTGGCTGCGGTAAGGTCCAGAGCATGGTTACCTGCAGTAATCTGTGACCGTCTGCGAGCTCTGATGGTGAGATATCGGTTGTTGTACACTGTGGACGACCCGTAATGTAGGGCCTGGACACGTTTCCTGTCTGCTGGAATCGTTGCCATAATCTTGAGATCACACTTTGTGGCACACGGAGGGCCCGTGCTACGACCTGCTGTGTTTGATCAGCCTCCAGTCGCCCTAGTATTCTACCCCTCATAGCGTCCTCAATACGTGTTCTCTGAGTCATTTTCAACACACGTCTAAAAACGTCTACGCACTTACTCACTGCACCGTACTTGGACTTGCATCAACACACCTCTGGGTATGTGGACTGCTGCCAGAGCCACCGTGCGTCGACTGCAGGTCAAATCACCGCATGATCACACTCCGAGGTATAAGTGTGGATGTCCTACTATCCAGTCCCTTCTTCTTGTTAGTGTTTTCGACATACTCGTATTCATTTCCTTTTCGATTCTGGGGAGAACCTCCACATTCCTTACCTTATCAGACTACCTAATTTTCAATATTCATCTGTAGCATCATATCTCAGATGTTTGGATTCTTTTCTATTCGAGTTTTCCCACAGTCAGTGTTTCACTACCATGCAATGGTGTGCGCAAAACGTACATTCTCAGAAATTTCTTCCTGAAATTAAGTCCTATGTTTGATACGAGTAGACTTCTCTTGGTCAGGTATACCCTATTTACCAGTGCTAATCTGCTTTTTATGTCCTCCTTACTCCTTCCGTCTTTCGTTATTTTGCTGCCTATGTAGCACAGTTCTTTAATTCCACCTGCTTAGTGACCATCAATCCTGATGTTAAGTTTCTCGCTGTTCTCATTTCTGCTATTTGTCATTACTTTCGTCTTCCTTCGATTTACTATCAATGCATGTTCTCTAGTTATTAAACTGTTCATTCCATTCAGCCGATCATATAATTATTCTTCACTTTCATCCATGACAGCAAATCATCAGTGAATCGTATCGTTGATATCATTTCACATTGAATTTTAATTCCACTCCTAAACCTTCCTTTTATTTCCATAATTGCTTCATCGATACACAGACTGAACAGTGTGGGCGAAAGTCTACATGTCTTACACCCTTTTTAAGTCGAGCACTTCGTTCTTGGTCGTCCATTCTTATTATTCCCCCTTGCCTCTTGTACATACTGTACATTACCCCTCTCTGACAGCATACTCCTATGTTTCTCAGAATTTCGAACATCTTGCTCCATTTTACAATGTCGAAAGCTTTTTCCAGTTCGACAAATCCTATGAATGTGCCTTGATTTATCTTTAATCTTGCTTCGATTATGAACCGCAACTTCCCACTTACCTCTCTGGTGCCTTCCACTTTATCTTTCCGAAAGCCATTCTGATCGTCATCTAACACATCCTCAATTTCTTTTTTCATTTTTCTGTTTCTTATTCTTGTCAGCAATTTGTATGCATGTGCTGCGATAATTCTCGCACTTGTGAGCTCTTGCAGTCTTACGAATTGTGTGGATGATGTTTTTCCCAAAATTACGTGGTAGGTTGTCAGACTAAAACATTCTTCACACCAACGTGAATAGTCGTTTTGTTGCCACTTCCCCCAATGATTATAAAAATTCTGATGGAATGTTATTTATTCCTTATGCTCTATTTCATCTTAAGTCTCTCAAAGCCCTGGTGGTAAAAGGGCGTGCCTAGAAAACTGAATTCCAGTCGGGTTACCGATTTTTCTATCTTTTAAACTAAATTCGTTAGGACACATGGTTCAGATTCCACTTTAAACTTTGCCCCCTGTTGCCTGCTTGGTAGCCGGGACACCCAATAGGAAAACTCACATGAGACCACTGGGCCGCACGAAACTATTATTCCTAGAATCTATACATCTAAACACACAATGGTGGATTCAAATATGAAAACCCTAAAAACACTCATCACCACGGGTATTACGGTGGAGGAAAACCGTTGGCATACAAAACAGTCTCCAGTTTTCTCGGAATGGATAAATACATGACGTGGAAGGTTTTGAAAGGAATCTAGTAGTATTCTGCAAAATAACGGAAGGTTCAGGTAACGACGATGGAGGTTGTCATGTCACATTCTATTACGGAAATAACTGTGTCGGAAACTGTGCTGTGTGTAGGAACCGAAGACGTTACTCCTTCCATAAGAAAAGCGAACATTAGCATTGCATTGTCTCTGATTTTTATTAGCTCTGTTGTTGAATGTAATGCTCATGAAACCGATTTCAAAATTCTTAATACGATAGGGTCTGCAGCTGAGATGATTTTTTTTAATATGGTTGCAAAAAAAAAAAAAAAGTAAATCGAAAGAGTAAGACCAATATAAGAGCAAGGTACACTGGTATCATACGTCAGACTAGTAACAAGCTTGAAGAACGTAATGCAATTAGCGTACAATCATACAAAGGATATACACTAACGGTTATGTCAGAAGGAAATTACAATTGAAAAGTTCTAGAGTTTATCGATCAAAATAATTTTAAAAGCCACCCACGCGTTTCGACCAACAAATTTAATGCACAATTAAAGAAAGCACTAAGAGTTTGTAACTTCATACTCACAGAAAAAGACATAAAAGAATCTATAGTCATGACTCCAACAACCTCATCGTTGCATGCTCAGCCAAAAATACATAAAGAACACGTCCCGATTCGTCCAATTGTTAACATGGTTAACAGACCAGCACGTGCTGTCAGTAAAAAACTCATCGTACTCCTTCAGGGATATTACACATATGAGAAAGAATACACTTCAAAAAGTTGTTACGATATTGTCAATAAAATTCAATATATAAAAATACAAGAAAATGGAACATTCTTATTACTCATCTAACATATATACAAGCATTCCTGGAACAGAGATTACATAAATCTTTGAAAACTACTCTCAAATATAAGAAATCCCTGAAGCAGAAGTTTGTGAAATAGTAGAACTTCTACAGTTCATCACTTCCTACAATTACTTCTCGTTTCGGAACAAAATTTATTTCTAAGAGGTAGGGTAGCAATAGGCTCATGCCTCGTGGGTACATTAGCTGAAATTTTCGTTAACACTTTAGAAGAAAAAATAGCTAAAAAACTCCTTTATTGCTGTAGATATGTCGATGATATTTTAATCCTATTCGATGAGACAATAGAAGAGAGTGACACCGTGCATTCACAATTCAGCAGTTTGCCTCCAAAAATTAATTACTTTGTGGAGAGACAAAAAAATAAGAGCATAAATTTCTTCGATTTAAGAATTTCAAAAAAAAGTTTCAAGACACCTTCGATATTTTCGTAAACCTGCGACAAAAGACATAATTATGTACAACCAATCACGTCACCCGATCATCCGAGAGCACACAAGCCCGCATGTTTTTACTATATGATACATAGACTGATGAACTCACCACAGAAAAAAGAAAAAATTGAGAAAGAATTAGATCTTCTAGGAAACATCACTATAAATAACAGTTGTCGCAAAAAATTTGTGGACACATGGACACATTATGCAATAAGAAACCAATCAAGCACATGCCATTCCTATATTGCAAATAACTTTATCCACAGGGATAAACGAACCACAGCAAAACAAATTTCTTGTATGGCTGTATCTGGGCATTATTTTCCACAACATTTGTCAATGTTTCTAGAGTACAAAATTACACGACAGCTACAGAAACAATAACGTAGAACGATTCTTGACACATGCCACAGAAGTCAGCAAACAGGAATCTGCAAAATTAACTGTGAAAAATGTTCAAAATTTTTTACAGAACCAACAGTTAGGAAATTTGGCTCACGATTTAAACGAAACACAACAATAAGCAACAATAACTCATCCCCATTTGCTTCACACTTAAAGGACACCAATACAAAATACCTAATACAGATGAATCACTTCAAATATGACACAGGTTACTAAAGAAAAAAAATCATGGTTGTAATGGGAGAAATTGAAATTTACATGCATCTAAAAGACCAGTCAGACAGAATTTTAAATGAGCAGAAAGACTTGCGAAACGGGAAATTCCAAGACTTTACCAGTTCTACGACGAAGCATTACAGAACCATAGAACGCAAAATTATCGTTACATTGATTTCTAAATATGATTGAACAGCGAAACATCACGCAACCACAAAGCACTTTTTACTTTTCAGTACTGTTTCACTAAAGTACTGTGATCGATTTTGTACATAAGATCTTTGTAACAACTAATCAAAAATGACGTACTCGCACAGTAAGAGAACCAAGAATTGCAAGTGGCTTTAAAGATTTCATACAGTCATATTAACGTCAATCATAAACCATAATTAAGTATAACTGAGAACAAAGGTATATGTAGGTTAATTGACAAATTTCTGTAAAATAATTATTGTCTTCCTAGTATTAAGTACTTTAAAACAAGGACGTTACATATAAGAGCTTTGTAACAACTGTTCGAAGGTAACCTGCTCCTAAAACAGCGAAAAACCTCTCTCATTTAATTTATGAGCAATACATGCAGTCATAGGAGCAAGCACGCACATGGCATAACATACTACTATAGTCCTATCCACGAAGGATGGCAGTTAGCACATGTCTAGGCACGATCGGGGATGGCAATGTTGACGATTCGAAGAGACAGTTGCGGTTCGCGCACGCCCGAGCTTTCAGCTTGAAGGAAGTGTAGACCTATGTCATGCAAATTATGCCTCTCGTTTTCGTATGCGGAATTTTCTCTTACCACTCCATCAGCGATAACAACACGCAAGAAATGAGATAGAAACTCACTAAACAACACTCTTTGATCACGTTTAAAACCCCCATTAGCTACGACATTCAGAGGAAAGCGCTGAGGACAGTACAGAACCCTCAAGGGCTGTCGGAGTATGCGCGACGTAGATGCGCAGAACAAGCCTTAAGTCGACCACCATCCTTCGTGACTCCAACTATAAAGAATCATCCATGGAGTAAGTTATAATGTGCCTCGTATATCTACAGATATCACTTGTTCCTCTGTCAAAATCACAAGTGTCACTAATGTATCCAATATATGGTTTCCGTTTTAGATTCTTGAAAATGGTTTAAAGCCGAAATTGTACAGTCGTACTTGAAATAAAGAGAACAGCAGCTAAAGTCATCTCGAAGTCATCCAAGAAAAGAATGAAGAAATAAACAATTGCTCATCTTTGATAAATAGGTGCGATTCTAAAGTAAATATTACTCATTGTCATTCTAATTACTACAGTAAGTTTCAGCTACAGTACGTCGACATAGAATTGAAGAGACACTGGGGGGATTGACGAACGAACCTGCAAATAAACACGACTTTCAGTGGATTCAAGAGCACACAACAGTAAACCTGCCACAGCTCTTTACCAACATATTATACCACACGACAGAACACACACGAGGAGAGTTTAGTTTCAATGGACATATCAATACACCACTTGAAAACCAAGAGTACATGCTAATCTTGTCTATAATACCATAAAATACAATAGAAACCACAATACAACTGGTTATTGTGACATGAGGTATCTTGAGTCTGGAAATACACATAACGTAGGTATTACTATTACAAGGTAGTAATATTGTATTTATTTTGCATACACGATTGTTAGAGCATTGTAGAGAAGGCATACATACATTAGCAGTAACTAAGTTCCCAGAAAGAAATTCTGCCCCCAGGCTGTGGCTAAGTCATGTCTCTGTAATATCCTTTCTTCCAGTAGTGCTAGTCCTGCAAGGTTCGCAGGAGAACTTACGTGAAGTTTGGGAGATGGGAGACGAGGTACTGGCGGAAGTAAAATTGTGAGGACGGGTCTTGAGTCGTGCTTGGGTAGCTCAGTTGGTGGAGCACTTGCCCGCAAAAGGCAGTCCCGATTTCGAATCGCGGTTCGGCACACAGTTTTAATCTGCCAGGAAGTTTCAACTAAGTTTGCGCTAACTGTAACACCAGACGGCTACGCGGTAGTCTTCGAAAAGTAGGTGCATATTTTAATTTCTATCTCTGCTGACTTCTCTGAAGGGTGTAGAAGGGAAATCATTTGTAGTACACAGACATTTTCTTTTTTGCAAATTAGACGTAGTCAGTCAAAATAATTTGTTTGTGTCAACTACATGTGCGATGTTGTTGCTACACAATCCACATGACATTCTTTCTGGCGTGCTGTTTCAAAGTCACATCCAAGCACTTTATCGAAGGAAAAGACTGTTTATGATTGAACTGTAATTGATTTAATCATTTTGAACGGATTACGACAGTCTTAGTAGGAGATTCAGATTTGTGTGGTTAAAACAAGATAGCTGGCTAGAGTGGCGCAATAGACGGAACAAAATGTTCAGCAGGCGGTGAACGTACAGGAGTTTGCGGATCCGTTTGCATTAATTTTTGTGTGTATAAAACATATGTCAACAGCACTGAAAACCGCATTTCTAAATAGTCAGAAGGGAAGGCGGACAGAATTACAGGCCACTAAGACAGAATTACAAAATCAGGTCATAGAATCACAGACCTTATTTAACAACGCCGTTCTGCAGGTTTTAAGTGGACACAAAGGTTTAGTTGCCGAATTTGTTCGATTTCATGATAACCACAAAGATTGGCCAGATGCATTTAATATTTAAAAACTGGAGTTCGAAAATGTAAAGATAGAGCAACGTAACTAACACTGTTGCCGACCTGCACAAGCAGTGGGAGACTTCACTCTTGGACAGCGAGATATTATCAGCATGTAACTCACACAACAAGCAGAACACTTTACGAAGGTTTTCCACCACTGGTTAGAAGAAATATATCCAACTAACAGCTACTGTTGAACGGAAGATTAAGTCAGCGTAATATGAAGTCACGTCAGATAAAAATTTTGATAACCAAGGATGTTTCAGAGATTTGCAAGAAACTCGAAATCAGTTAAGTGAACAACTTGAATGGCGTGTAACTATGGCAGACGTCAATCACCAAATGAACAATCTATTTCATAATTGGTAGGATAATTAATTGGTCGCTGTTGATAATGAATGCATGACGAAGAGAGTCCAGACCCTGCAGAACAATTTTTTTAAGCAACGAGCAAGTACAGACACCAATATCACCATAAACGAATGTAGTACCAGATCATGTGAGTGATTATGTAGCATTACATATGGAGGGTAAATTAAGTTAGACGATTTCCATCTTATAGCTGGGGGAAGAAAACTGTACACCCAATCGTTTTATCAGGTCATTTAAGGATGCTTCACCTAGAATCTGGACCGAAAGTCAGAAGATAAGTGAATGAACATATCTTAGGCGACAGACCCTCTGCGCAGTTGAAGCTGCTGAAACTTTCAATGCAGATAGTGAATTCTAGAATGCATTTATTGCAAGATATTGGTCAGCTACGACAAAGTGACTCAGCCAGCATGAGCAGCACTAAAGAGATCAGCTATAGCCCGGAAAGGCTGGTCGGAATAAATGAATGGGGTTGTGACAGTAATATTAGGATGATACGGTATAACCACAGAGCTGTCATGAAGGGCAAATTATTGCTTCGTGACCAACCCTGTAACTTTAAAACGAAAAACAGGCCACAAACAGATATCAATGTCATTATTGTGGAATTCAGTGTTTTAAAAATCTTAGACACTGGCGCAAGTGTGAAAGCAGCTTCCACAGCTCTTGTGAAGCATTTACAGGAACGAACTAATTTGACGACCTTATCCATGTCAAACTGCAAGATACTTGTTGCTGTAGGAAGATGCTCACATTCAATTAAACTACAATAGAGAATTAAAATGGACATTGGCATGGAGCTATTGATTGCGTATGCCTTGTGGTTCCTAATCTTGGTGCTGATTTGATTTTTGGGCATGAATTACTGAGAGAGATGAATGCAATAATAGACTTCCCCTCCAATAAACTCATCTTAACTGAAGATGGAGTTCCTCTGATAGTCAATTTGGCACAGAAACAAGAGGTACATGGACGCTATTGTCAAGGAATTGCAATATAAGTAACTTCTTATGATACTGGCAGGAGGATCTCCAACCCATTGATCAGTTCTTCTAGTTTAAGAATATCAGAACAAATTAACCAAAAGGAACCTGAATCTAATGCCAGAACAAAAAAATAAAATTAAGAACAGCTACAAGAAAATGCTATGGTATTTGATGAGAATCCAGGCATAATAAAAGGATATTTATGTCACCTAAATGTGAAATGGTATAACACATGCTGTCACAGGTATTATTACATTTTTCACATCATGAATGGGACAACAGTTACCTGAATTTTAAATAATTGTAAACTTCTCGAGATTTAATTAGTTATAATTATTACTATTTATTTGTTTTATATTACAACTGGAACAAACTTTAAAATTTACGATCTCTTGCTTAAACATGTAACTACCGGTGGTCACCGTGGAGGGCGTTACCGTCTGCCCACGTGTTGTTGGCTGTTATTTGAGCTCATGCAGAGAGCCAGCCATGCATAGTTACCAACCGTGTACAGGCAGGGTGACGACTCCAGCGAGCGACCAAATGGGTATAAAGATCCGTTTATTTATGTAACTTTGGCTAATTGCTTGTAGATGACGTACATGATTACTTAATAATATTATAACTTTACAGTGTAAATTGCCCTGAAGATAACTCCATCGCGGGTTGAAACCGGTTGGCAGCAGAATAAATAATGCGATTGAGACTGTCATTTTGAATAATTGATCAAGCGTTGAGCTTTTTGAATAACTGAACTTTCTACATCCACGATAAGCCCGATGGGTGCCCATTCTACAGGAATAGAGTTTTCAGAGTATTTATGTGCATGACAAAGAAAATATTATTGTGGATGCCTTGTCAAGACATCCAGAAGGAATAACAGACGCTACTGGAATAGAGGGAACAAACAACAGAGTTTAAAGTTTGCTTATGAAGGATGTATAAAATCCTGAGGGCAGAAAAACTGATCCTTGTTAGAATCATGTTGCCCATAAGATTCAAGCAAGAAGTTCACCAAAGATATGAGGGTTTTATCAATAACATAACAGATTAATTTTTCTGCAAAGTCTTGTGGAATGCCACATTAATTTCTCTACACAGTCTTGTGGAATGCAAAGGCACCAGTTGATAGACTAAGGATGTCTCCTGTAAGCTAAGAACATTACCATGTAACTGGACATTATCGGATTGTATCATTACCAGATTCTTGTGCATATGTCTTATGTTACCCCATTAGTAAGAAGCTGAAGGGGATGTACCCTCATCATGATCTAATCCCATACTATTCTAAAGACTGATGTAATCAGTGACAGAAATATTTTATTATTATGTTTAGTGATAAGTTTTGGGTTAGTGTTTTTTCTCACCTACTTTCATATGTCACTGGCAAACAATTATATAGGCAAAATTATATCTCAACTAATTAGAATTATATATCTCAGTATTGTCTGCCAGTCACTTATGAATGTAGTTGAGAACAAACACTAACCCAAAACTTATATATATATATATATATATATATATATATATATATATATATATATATATATACTCTATCCTGTGCAAGGTTCTTCATCTCCCAGTACCTACTGCAACCTACATCCTTCTGAATCTGCTTAGTGTATTCAACTCTTGGCCTCCCTCTACGATTTTTACCCTCTACGATGCCCTCCAGTACTAAATTGGTGATCCCTTGATGCCTCAGAACGTGTCCTACCAACCGATCCCTTCTTCTAGTCAAGTTGTGCCACAAACTTCTCTTCTCGTCAATCATATTCAACACCTCCTCATTAGTTAAGTGATATACCCATCTAATCTTCAGCATTCTTCTGTAGCACCACATTTCAAAATGGCTCTGAGCACTATGGGACTTAACATCTATGGTCATTAGTCCCCTAGAACTTAGAACTACTTAAACCTAACTAACCTAAGGACAGCACACAACACCCAGTCATCACCCCGCCGGGAATCGAACCCGGGAACCCGGGCGTGGGAAGCGAGAACGCTACCGCACGACCACGAGCTGCGGACTGCACCACATTTCGAAAACTTCTATTCTCTTCTTGTCTAAACTATTTATCGTCCACGCTTCACATCCATACATGGCTACACTCCATACAAATACTTTCAGAAACGACTTCCTGACACTTAAATCAATACTCAATATTAACAAATTTCTCTTCTTCAGAAACGCTTTCCTTATCATTGCCAGTCTACATTTTATATCCTCTCTACTTCGACCATCATCAGTTATTTTGCTCCCCAAATAGCAAAACGCATTTACTACTTTAAGTGTCTCATTTCCTAATCTAATTCCCTCAGCATCATCCGACTTAATTCGACTACATTCCATTATCCTCGTTTTGCGTTTGTTGATATTCATCTTACATTTTCCTTTCAAGACACCATCCATTCCGTTCAACTGCTCTTCCAAGTCCTTTGCTGTCTCTGACAGAATTACAATGTCATCGGCGAACCTCAAAGTTTTTACTTCTTCTCCATGGATTTTAATACCCACTCCGAATTTTTCATTTGTTTCCTTCACTGCTTGCTCAATATACAGATTGAATAACATCGGGGAGAGGCTACAACCCTGTCTCACTCCCTTCCCAACCACTGCTTCCCTTTGATGCCCCTCAACTCTTATAACTGCCATTTGGTTTCTATACAAATTGTAAATAGCCTTTCGCTCCCTGTATTTTACACCTGCCACCTTCAGAATTTGAAAGATAGTATTCCAGTCAACATTTTCAAAAGCTTTCTCTAAGTCTGCAAATGCTAGAAACGTAGGTATGCCTTTCCTTAATCTAGCTTCTAAGATAAGTCGTAGGGTCAGTATTGCCTCACGTGTTCCAATATTTCTACGGAATCCAAACTGATCTTCCCCTAGGTCGGCTTCTACTAGTTTTTCCATTCGTCTGTAAAGAATTCGCGTTAGTATTTTGCAGCCGTGACTTATTAAACTGATACTTCGGTAATTTTCTCATCTGTCAACACCTGCTTTCTTTGGGATTGGAATTATTATATTCTTCTTGAAGTCTGAGGGTATTTCGACTGTCTCATACATCTTGCTCACCAGATGGTAGAGTTTTGTCAGGACTGGCTCTCCCAAGGCCGTCAGTAGTTCTAATGGAATGTTGTCTACTTTTTGCCTTCAGTCATTTTTTCGTGTTAACGATACCTATCCCTATGAGATAAGTCAGTAGACATCGATATGAAAATGTATATAGTAAGGTCCATACTTTAGGTTACTTGTAATAAAGAGCGTAATGAGATGGCTGTACAGATATGACTATTTGTATTCTAAAGACATTAGGTCACAATGTGTTTATAGAACAATTTAGTGATGTGACTATGACTTTCAAAGAGACATAATGTATTAACCGTGTGCAGTGAGTAACATGAACTACACATTGGACAACACTTATACTTACATCACTACAAGGCAATACAGGGATAGATTAATACATAATTATTGTCATGACATACGTGAACAATGTCTAATTGCACAATGGAATGTAAACTTACTGACATGTTACCTGTGATGTGGTGTGAAGACAAACAAATAATAGTGCATTCAGTAATTGAAAGTGTTTGATGCAGGAGTTCAGCATCGATTCGTAACTCACTTTCGTTGAACTCCTCATGAGGCCAATATGTTATGGAAATAACTGTGTCGGATATTGTGCTGTGTGTAGGAAGCAAAGATGTTACTCCTTGCAGAAGAAAAGCGAACATTATCAGTGCAGTATCTCTGAATTTTATTATCTGTGTTGTTGAAGGTAATATTAATGATTCTGATTTTTATCTTGCTCTGATAAAAACGAAGGTAACATATAATTGTCAATATTGCGTATTGTAATTCCATTCTAAGAGTAATTATTGATGGGACTCGACCATCATTATTACATCGAGGTGGAGTTTTAGAGACGCTGAGGAGACTGGCGAACGAATCTGCAAATAAACACATCGACTTTCAAAGGACTGAAGAGCACGCGACAAAACAAGCACAAGGAGAGTTATATTCAGTGGATATTTCGATACACCATCTGAAAACCAAGAATACATGCTGGTATTATCCATAAAACGATAAAGTACAATAAAAGTAACAATATGAGGTGGATAGTTATGGCGCACACGCGTCTCGAAAGTACATAAATATTTGAAATCCGGTGACTGTGGTGGGCAGGGAAAGGTTAGACAATTTACCCTCGTGCTCACAAAACAAGTCCCAGACGATCATTTGGGAACAAAAGTTGTACCGTGGGATAAACCTGATCAGGCAAAATGGTCGCACGATTCTTGGGAGTAATGCGGCCTTGCAAAGTAATGATGGAGGCCTGTGGAATACCACGATGTAGTTGCGCAAATCAGAAACGAACACGGCCAGAAGTTGAAAACAAAAGTAATACGAAGAAATGACTTCCTCCCACTGCTCCGTATTACTGGTCTTATTCGCCACCATGTTTTCCTGTTGCGGCGAATTGCATCACTAAAGTGGAATTCTACCTTGCACTGTAGTTCCCTGCTTATGGACCGACCTTTCTGATGTTTTGGTTGTGACAGGGTTCGCTAGTGTGACACAGACTTCTGCAGTGACTTTTGCAGCTCTCGCCCTTTCATTTTTCGCTACCATCCTCTTCAATTACCATCTGTCACGATAGCTTACAGATTCGATTGCGCTTTGACCTAGCGGATGGTGTTTCTTTCGCTTTCTTTCCTTGCTGTATAAATTTTCGATACGGTGCCTTTTAAACATTAAACACTTCGGCTACCGTAGTTATCTGATGAGCACCAACAATTTTCCCCCGTCCGACTTTACGTAGTTCCGAGGTAATGCTCTCACAACAACGCAGAGCACTTATAACTACGACTGATACATTGAGGAAACTGTGCAGGTGTAATTAGTTGTCGAATACAACAACACAACACAACCTGCAGGCTTGCCTAGCATCTGCATTTGTGTTCAAACAATCATTTCTCGCGGTGTTTTGATATTTTAATTCAACCCTTATAGCTTCTTATCCTATAATACCATAAATTAATGCTCCCCATAACATTTTTCCGTCTATATCTCAAGAACAGTCTGAGGAACTAGTGTAGGAATTGATATCATTTGGCTAGTAGGTAGAGTAGTACACGAAGAAGATTTGTTTATGTAATTCATCAGCGCTACCCCAGACAATCTGGCTAGCTAAGTGCTACCCATGCAAAGCTGGAGGAGAGGGGTGTCACTAGGACATGTATAAATTAAAATCTACTGCTACAGTTTCTCTCTGTATGTTAGTCTAATCTCAAGAACTACCAGTTTCACACTTCCAGTCCACTCTGGAATAGTTCGAGGGGAAAATCGACACATAAATCTTTCCGTACATTCTCCGATTTATTTTACTTCATCACGATAGTCGTTTAATCCTATGTATAAGGAAGTCAACAAACTAGTTTCGTATTCGGAGGAGAAAGTTGTTAATTGAAATTTAGTGAAAATATCTCGTCGCAGTGTATACACATTGTTTCAGTGACTGGCACCACAACTTGCTTATAATATTTTCCCAAATTTCATGATAATAGAGTCCGTCATTCCTACCTGGATCCCTCACCGTAGAGTAGGACTCAAAAGAGGACAGACAAGATAAGTGGAGCCGGTCTCCTTAGTAGAACTGATCCATCTTCTATGTGTTGTACCAATAAAATGCAGTATTTGGTTCGCCTTTCGTGCAATATTTTGTGCGTCATGGTTTCAATTTTAGTTGTGGTCCCTAGGTATTTTGTTGTCCCACCCCCGTAGCAGAGTGGTCAGCACGTCTGACTGCCATACTGAGGAAGCTGGTTCGATTCCTGATACCGCCTGAGGTTTCCTTGGTGGGAGGGCTGGAATGGGGTACTCTCTACCTGGTGAGACCATTTCAGGAGCTACTGACCGAGTAGTAGAGGCTCCCGATCACGAAAACCAAAAGCAGCCAGCAGACCGGGGTGCTCATCCCACGCCTCTCAGTATCGCATCCAGTTGGAGAAGGATGACGTGGCGGTCGGAGGGTGCTGGTGGGGCCACCAGAGCCTGTGGAGAGAGTTTACTTTGAAGCTATTTAGTTGAATGTAGAACTTTTATATTTGTATCACTTGTTGTGTAACCGAAATTTAATTCATTTCTTTTAGTTCCCATTTGGAGGACCATTTTATTGCTCAGGGTCAATTGCCGGATTTTAGACCATGCAGATATCTTGTGTGAATCGTTTTGTTATTCGTACTGATCGTTTCATGAGTTTTATAGATGGTAAACGACAGAATCATCTGCAGACAATCTTACAGGGCTGCTCAGATGGTCTTTTAAATCGTTTTCATGGACGAGGAAAAACAAAGGCCCTGTAACACTTCTTTAGGAAGGCCAAATATCACTCCTCTTTTATTCGATGATCTACCCCTCAGTTACAGGAAACCACGGATCCAGTCACAAAAATCAGACGACACTCCACAGGTGAGCCGTATTGGCGTTGTGCTCTCTTTGGATCCTCCGAATGGCGTCCCCTTAGGAGACGCGAGTGCCGCACCGATTCGCTCGGCTTAGCGCTGTTTGCGAGGAAGATAGAGGGTGAACCCGTGCTGCAGTTGGCTAGTTGGTATGAGGCGGCAGCGGGGCCCAAACTGTTGACGTTGTATTCAGAGCCATATGCATAATAGGGTTTCGAGACTGAGTGGACCAGCAATTGGTCTTCTGGAATGTTCTCGCCGTGTGGAATTGCCATGCTGGCGTCCGGAATGATGGCTTATGGAGTACTGAAGAACTTGTGGTGCGTATTGTGGTTAGTCCCTCACCTGTGAAGTTGTGATTTTCTTGCAGTTATTTGAAGAAGTGAGTGTAAGTTTGTTTGTGTGGTGTGTGTACTGCAAGACCTTCGGTAAACACGCCATCAGATTATTTGACTTGTCGCTCTAACGAAGTAGGCGAGTGTCAGCAATGTGTCTCGTGGTCTAATCGTGGCGTGTTTATATTCTGCCGTTAGGTCAGACGATAGAAATGCCACTTGCACGCTTAGAGTAGCAGATTGACGGTGACCAACTTTAAATAGAACTTGATTAATTTTCACACACATTTATTAAAATAATAACAAGAATAAACATTACGTAAGTTGATTCTGGATCCTATTTACAATTGACAATCTGAAGTTCCGTTGGTCTTGGTACATTAATCTTATTCTCACATATCTCTGATACTTGACAAAGTGTCTATATATTTATCTTCATGGCTATGTACAGGAATATGATAATCTTCTTAGGCGCAGACTGAAACTGACTGTAGACTGCTACAGACTAATGGAGACTGGTATAGACAAATGCAGACTGACAGATCGGAGGTCTGTACACTCGTTGTAATACCTCGCGCGTTCAGGTATCACTGCACGAGTGTGATCCGCGAGGAGAAAAGATTCTACGTTAGCAGCAATCTCATTGGCTGCGTTACATATTAATACGTGGATCGGCGGAAGCAGAATTTGGACCGTCTCTGAGGCAGCGCCATCTCGTAGTGCGGAGACGGACGAGCGCTGCGCCTGCGCTGTTGTGCTTACAAGGGGAGGCCGCCAATTGTGAAATTCAGATTCGATTCATACTGCGCATAATAAAAGCTCATGGACAGAGGTGTAATGTGGCAAAGCACCAAGATGCACTTCTCAGCCGTTGTCGAGAAAATCGACAGTTAAAAGAAACCGTTGCCATGAAATACTCTCTACGATAAATAAGTTTTCTACAGCGTCGTGGCGCAGCGGTTAGCGCTCGGGTTCGTAATCCGAAGGTCGCCGGATCGAATCTCGCGCCATGCAACTTTTTTTATTATTAGTTTATTGTAATTTATATATATATATATATATATATATATATATATATATATATATATTATATATATATATATACTATTAATGAATTGCTTATGCATGTTGGTGAAGGCGGATCGCTCTCTAATTGTACCGCTTCCATTTTTCCGTTTGTGTAACAGGGTGTACCAAAGCTCTCACGTCCGCACTAATTTTTGACGATGTTATAAGTTGCGCTAGGGACCGCATCTACCTTCTTTCGAAGTTATCAGGCAACTACGCTGTTATGCGGCGGCTCGTTTCGGCCCATTCAACATTTGTCCTTCAAGTGTAACGAGCGAGTAACGGAGTTTATATTTCATACCTGCCACAGAAAATTCTATTCTAATTAGAACGTTTGACTTACGCTATACGTATTCGTTTCGGAATATCGTTTCTACGTCTTCCGTTAACTATACGTGGTTAACATTATGAAGACAATTAATAACATTTGTTGAAATACAACTTTGTTTGCGGAAAACATAAGGATGTTCGAAGTCGCCAGTTTTTCCACGACAAACGACTTTCAACAACTTATTATTTGCACAATTGTTGCAACTGATTGCCGGGAATTATATATATGTGTATACACACATTTGAATTACAAAAAACAAATACTAAAAAAAAAGTTGCATGGTGCGAGATTCGATCCGGCGACCTTCGGATTACGAACCCGAGCGCTTACCGCTGCGCCACGACGCTGTCGAAACTTGTTAATCGTACAGAGTATTTCACAGCAACGGTTTATTTTAACTGTCGATTTTCTCGACAACTGCTGAGAAGTGCATCTTGGTGCTTTGCCACATTACACCTCTGGCCATGAGCTTTTATTATGCGCAGTATGAATTGAATCTGAATTTCACAATTGGCGGCCTCCCCTTGTTAGTGGGGCTCGAGTAGGAAAGTTGTGTACGCACTGACTACGCGGAACTATGTACACAACAGTTGGTTTGTCTAGTGATTGCTATTTATGTGTGTATAAGAAGTGTTGTTGAGGCAGCTGATCTATGAGAACCTTTGAGTTAGTCTCGGGTTACGTGAATGTTTACGCAGTTGGGTCACTGACCTGAAGTGGTAAATTTGTCTTTAAACTGTTCTGGCCCAATTCTGCAGGTGGCACTTAAGTTGCGCTGATGTTTCCCGTTGCTGTTCTTGACTTTAAGTCAGTCCTTATCTGTTGTAAGTTTTGAGCAAAGTTGAAGCAGGTTTTGACGTTTTAAACCAATGTTCTTTTAAATTAGTTTTAGATGGGTTTAAATCTTGAGGGTCTCCAACCTCAATCTTATCTGTAAATGTTAAGGCTAAAGTCCGTGCCAGGCGGGTAAGCTTGTATCTGTTGTTCTGTAGTTTCAAAAGAGCGTTCGATGTCGGTTGAAAAATGTACTGTTGGTTATGGTAAAGGACAAGGCCTTTTATATCAGCAGCTTTAGTACAGTAATTGAAATTTCTGCTTATATTTAAAGGGTTTAAGCCCTGTCCACTTAACTGAGAGTTAAGTAATTGCTTAGCAAACGCTACTTTACTTTAAGGGCTTTATTAAGTCTTGAAGTATCTGAACGCCTTCTTGCCGGTGATCTTGGCTTTAGTGCCGTAACGTGTGCGTTATTTGCTGACAGCCTTGGTCTCTGAGTCGTGACGTTGTAATTGACGCGGCGCCTGCCCGCATCTGCGTACTCCTGTATTTCGGCCTGTGCATTTTACACGGGCGGCGTCTACGATGGCCGTTAGCTCTCGCTGGAGTTTTGTTAAGTTTTCGGGATATTCTATATGATAGGTGTTTTTAAGTAACTGCCTTTCCGGGCCTGCCCTGTCATGTGATCTAACGTAAAGAAGCAAAGAATCTATTTTCTATACCACCATGATTTACTGTACTTAACTTTTTGATCGTTTAAATTTGATCCGTAATTCACTGTTTTTGATAGTCAGCTTGCCCTAACTAGGTTGCACAATTCTTGTGACTCATTGCAGTACTACCAGAGCAAATTCTCGTCCATGAAGACGAATGCCTCGACAATATGCTGCCGATATAGCTGCACTGTCTGTCGGAGGATGGCATTCACTTGGCGTACAGTCGTTACGGCGCCTTCCATGACCACCAGCGGCGTACGTCGGCCCCACATAATGCAACCCCAAAACAACAGGAAACCTCCCCCTTCCTGCACTTGCAGGACAGTGTGTCTAAGTTGTAAACTTCCTCTCTTTCGCGGAGGATTGATTCTTTCTTTTCGTTGTCTGCTCTGTAATTTAATTTAGAAAACTTTACTGAATTCAACTGCTATACTTCTGTAGGTTTTATTTAAGGACCTTACACCCGTTTAAGATTTTAAATTTTGAAGAGTGGCCCCTGCCAGGTTAGGTGTGGTTTCTGCCTACTTATTTTGATACACAGTAGTTATTTCATTTGTTGTTTCCCCATATTTATATTATCTTGTGTAAGTGAAATGTGCCGGCCGCGGTGGTCTCGCGGTTCTAGGCGCGCAGTCCGGAACCGTGCGACTGGACTGCTACGGTCGCAGGTTCGAATCCTGCCTCGGGCATGGATGTGTGTGATGTCCTTAGGTTAGTTAGGTTTAAGTAGTTCTAAGTTCTAGGGGACTGATGAACAAAGCAGTTGAGTCCCATAGTGCTCAGAGCCATTTGAACCATTTAAGTGAAATGTGTTGTTTAAATAGATATTTCTCTTGTCTTAAAGACCGAGTGTAAGAGAAACTTGCTGTTCATTGTTATACAAACATCAAAAAAAGTTTTCCATCACCTCAGTTCCGAGAGTTCCGGAACTTGTACGAAAAATTGGAATAGAGATCAACATAAACACCATTTCCGACCTTTTTATTGCTCACGAAAACCATACCGTACAGCCAGACCTTCAGACGTGCTGGTCCAGATCGCTGTACATATCGGTACCTGTAATACACAGTAGCACGTCCTCTTGAATTGATGCCCATTCCTCAACAGCGATTCGGCGTACATTCCTCAGAGTGGTTGGTGGCTCACGTCGCCCATCCCTTTTCAATCTATCCCAGGCATGTTCAATAGGGTTCATGTCTGGAGTACATGCTGGCCACTATAGTCGAGAGTTATTATCCTGAAGAAAATTCAGAAGATGTCCACGATGGGGGAGCAAATTCTCGTCCATGAAGACGAATGCCTCGACAATATGCTGCCGATATAGCTGCACTGTCTGTCGGAGGATGGCATTCAATTATAGTACAGTCGTTAAGGCGCCTTCCATGACCACCAGCGGCGTACGTCGGCCCCACATAATGCAACCCCAAAACAACAGGAAACCTCCCCCTTCCTGCACTTGCAGGACAGTGTGTCTAAGTTGGTCAGCCTGACCACGTTGCCTCGAAACATGTCTCCGACGATTGGCTGGACTACGGACATGGTTCCACTACAGACATCACGAGCCGTGTACCTCCTTCCTGGTGGAATAATTGAAACTGATCTTTTGTCGGATCCCCTCCGTGTAATAGGCACTGCTCATACATGGTAGTTTACATATTAGTGACGTCTTTGAACGGTCAAATGGACTGTGTCTGTGATATAATATCCACAGTCAACGTCTACTTTCAGAAGTTTTGGGAACTGGGGTTTGCTGTGTGTATATCAGCTTCAAGAGAAGACTGTGGTTTTAATTATCATTCTGATTATGACCATTCTTGCCCGTTATATGGCTGTAAGAGACGAAATTTTTCTGTCTTGGCTACAATTTTTTATTTCTTATTTTGATTCCACGTTTCGGCTAACTGCCACTATCCTACCAAATACTTAAAACAACAGTTAGCTGATACGCGTAATCAAAATAAGAAATAAAAAGTGTCGCCAAAACGAAAACAAAAAATTATATGTTGGTGCATCATTATTTCCGTTAAACTGTATAACGTTACCGTGTCTGCTGTCTTGATTTGGTTACCAGCAGATTATTACCATTTCCCTTCTTGAGTATTGATGTGTCCTATGCAACTTTCTAGTCTCGTACGGGATATCGTCGAATTAACTGCTGTATATGATTGCTGTTTAATCAGCTCACTCCAAATCAAACGTATTTGGTATACAATCTGGATGCGAAGGCTTGTCTTAGTGGCTTCATTACGCTGACTGTATTTGCTTCTAAGTTACTCACATTATTCTGGAGTGCATCTCGTTTGGTGAAGCGATTTCCGAAAAGTGTGTTAAGTAGCTCCGCATTAGCTGCACTGTCGTCAGTGACATTACAATTTCAATCGCGCAGCGAAGGCTGTGGAGAGCTGTTTTGAACATCTGTCACATGATTTTCTCTAGAACTGACCAGAAAACCTGCAAGTTCGACGTTACGTGTCTGAGCGTGGCCGATATTCCTTTCTGACCACAGGGACGGAGCAGTTAAGAGGCGAGTTATTTGTATCGTACAGGCCGTACTACACAGAACAAAGTTAAAAGTCCTGGTATGGACAGGCTAAGCGTGTGCTCTTACAATAGCAGTTTGGGTGAAAACAGCACACTCCAATGTAGAACATGGTAATATATGTTATGGGACCAAGATAACTTTACCAAGCAGTATGTGTCCAGTAACATCAGGAGTGCTCCAGGGAAGAGTGACATGACCGTTGGTATTTTCTATATACATAAACGAGCTGGCAGACAGGGTGGCCAGCAGTTTGCGGCTCTTCGCTGATGACGCTGTGGTCTACGAGGTGCATTCAAGTTCTAAGGCCTCAGATTTTTTTCCTCCAGACTGGAAAAAGATAGAAACATGCACATTGTTTTAAAATGAGGCCGCGTTCATTGTCAATACGTCCCCGAGATGGCAGCACTGTACGGCAGATGGAATTTTACCGCCAGCGGCGAGAATGAGAACTGTTTTAAATACTTAAAATGGCGACGTTTTCCTTACTTGAACAGCCTGCAATCATTCGTTTTCTGAATTTGAGTGGTGTGAAACCAATTGAAATTCATCGACAGTTGAAGGAGACATGTGGTGATGGAGTTATGGATCTGTCGAAAGTGCGTTTGTGGGTGCGACAGTTTAATGAAGGCAGAACACCGTGTGACAACAAACCGAAACAACCTCGGGCTCGCACAAGCCGGTCTGACGACATGATCGAGAAAGTGGAGAGAATTGTTTTGGGGGATCGCCGAATGACTGTTGAACAGATCGCCTCCAGAGTTGGCATTTCTGTGGGTTCTGTGCACACAATCCTGCATGACGACCTGAAAATGCGAAAAGTGTCATCCAGGTGGGTGCCACGAATGCTGACGGACGACCGCACGGCTGCCCGTGTGGAATGTTGCCAAGCAATGTTGACGCGCAGCGACAGCACGAATGGGACTTTCTTTTCGTCGGTTGTGACAATAGATGAGACGTGGATGCCATTTTTCAATCCAGAAACAAAGCGCCAGTCAGCTCAATGGAAGCACATAGATACACCGCCACCAAAAAAATTTCGGGTAACCACCAATGCTGAAAAAATGATGGTGTCCATGTTCTGGGACAGCGAGGGCGTAATCCTTACCCATTGCGTTCCAAAGGGCACTACGGTAACAGGTGCATCCTACGAAAATGTTTTGAAGAACAAATTCCGTCCTGCACTGCAACAAAAACGTCCGGGAAGAGCTGCGCGTGTGCTGTTTCACCAAGACAACGCACCAGCACATCGAGCTAACGCTACGCAACAGTTTCTTCATGATAACAACTTTGAAGTGATTCCACATGCTTCCCACTCACCTGACCTGGCTCCTAGTGACTTTTCGCTTTTTCCAACAATGAAAGACACTCTCCATGGCTGCACATTCACCAGCCGTGCTGCTATTGCCTCAGCGATCTTCGTGGTCAAAACAGACTCCTAAAGAAGCCTACGCCGCTGCCATGGAATCATGGCGTCAGCATTGTGAAAAATGTGGACATCTGCAGGGCGGTTACGTCGAGAAGTAACGCCAGTTTCATCGATTTCGGGTGAGTAGTTAATTAGAAAAAAAAATCCGAGGCCTTACAACTTGAATGCACCTCATACAACAAGGTGTCGAAGATAAGCGACTGTAGGTTGATACAAGATGACCTAGACAAAATTTATACTTGGTGTGATGAGAGGCAGCTGGCTCTTAATGTAGAAAAATGTAAATGTGGATGAGTAGAAGAACCAAACTCGTAATGTTTGGATACAGCATCACTAGTGTCCTGCTTCACCCATTCACGTAGTTTAAATATTTGGGCGGAACCTTGGGAAGAGATATGAAATGGAACGAGCGGTTCGGTTCGGTTGTTTGGGGGAGGAGACCAGACAGCGAGGTCATCGGTCTCAACGGATTAGGGAAGGAAGTCGGCCGTGCAAAGGAACCATCCCGGCATTTGCCTGGAGCGATTTAGGGAAATCACGGAAAACCTAAATCAGGATGGCCGGACGCGGGATTGAACCGTCGTCCTCCCGAATGCGAGTCCAGTGTGCTAGCCACTGCGCCACCTCGCTCGCTGGAACGAGCGCGTGAGGGTTGTGGCAGGGTAGGTGAATGGTCGACTTTGCCTTATTGAGATAATTTTAGGTAAGTGTGATTCATATGTAAACGAGATCTGCAAAAGAGATGGTGTGGCGCCACTCCATGGATTTCCGTTTCATTTCTGGTCCGAAATTATGTACGCAAGTCTCTTCGTTTGTAACGAAACCCGACAAAAAATTGTCACTATCAGCCTCCTAACGCGCAAGAAATTCGTCACAGACGGTCCTTTGTGGCTCTTTATGGTCTTTTGTAAGGTGGCGAGGAACCCATTATGGATACACCTTGAACACCCCATCTGGTGAACGAGGTGTCAGCACTACTGAGAGACACGTCCAGTTGTGCAGCGAGGTGTTTGGTTGTGATCCGTCTGTCACCTTAAATGGGAGTGTCCGCACGTTCCAACATTGCATGGGTCACAGCTGTCTGCTGACGGCCGGAACGCAGGAGATCGGACAGGTCTTCGCGACGTTGTTGTAATGATAAGAAACTCTGCGCCCAACCCCTTAGCGTGATTCTAGTCACTGCCAGGTCTTTATAGAGATTCTGGAACCGCCTAGGAATATCTGCGATGTGCTGGTTTTGTACTAAAAGTTCTCTGGTTGGAACGCACTTCCATTACATAAGCCATTGTGGAGGCGAAATGTGGCGCTGCCACAAATAAGAATTTCATAAGACTAAAGGAGCTTATTCGAGAATATTCCACCATGTCCCGCAACACATTCCATATCTTTGCAATTAAAACTAGCCAAGATAAAATATATTTTGCGTTACTTACCGTACACCCCTCGTATACATATGAAGATATGCAGGATGAGTCAGAACTCCAGCGACAATCTTTCAGAGGATGAACCATGGACCTTGCCGTTGGTGGGGAGGCTTGCGTGCCTCATCGATACAGATAGCCGTACCGTAGGTACAACCATAACGGAGGGGTATCTGTTGAGAGGCCAGACAAACGTGTGGTTCCTGAAGAGGGGCAGCAGCCTTTTCAGTAGCTGCAAGGGCAACAGTCTGGATGATTGACTGATCTGGCCTTGTAACAATAACCAAAACGGCCTTGCTGTGCTGGTACTGCGAACGGCTGAAAGCAAGGGGAAACTACGGCCGTAATTTTTCCCGAGGGCATGCAGCTTTACTGTATGATTAAATGATGATGGCGTCCTCTTGGGTAAAATATTCCGGAGGTAAAATAGTCCCCCATTCGGATCTCCGGGCGGGGACTACTCAAGAGGATGTCGTTATCAGGAGAAAGAAAACTGGCGTTCTACGGATCGGAGCGTGGAATGTCAGGTCCCTTAATCGGGCAGGTAGGTTAGAAAATTTGAAAAGGGAAATGGATAGGTTAAAGTTAGATATAGTGGGAATTAGTGAAGTTCGGTGGCAGGAGGAACAAGACTTCTGGTCAGGTGACTACAGGGTTATAAACACAAAGTCAAATAGGGGTAATGCAGGAGTAGGTTTAATAATGAATAGGAAAATAGGAACGCGGGTAAGCTACTACAAACAGCTTAGTGAACGCATTATTGTGGCCAAGATAGATACGAAGCCCACACCTACTACAGTAGTACAAGTTTATATGCCAACTAGCTCTGCAGATGACGAAGAAATTGAAGAAATGTATGATGAAATAAAAGAAATTATTCAGATTGTGAAGGGAGATGAAAATTTAATAGTTATGGGTGACTGGAATTCCAGTGTAGGAAAAGGGAGAGAAGGAAACATAGTAGGTGAATATGGATTGGGGCTAAGAAATGAAAGAGGAAGCCGCCTGGTAGAATTTTGCACAGAGCACAATTTAATCATAGCTAACACTTGGTTTAAGAATCATGATAGAAGGTTGTATACATGGAAGAACCCTGGAGATACTAAAAGGTATCAGATTGATTATATAATGGTAAGACAGAGATTTAGGAACCAGGTTTTTAATTGTAAGACATTTCCAGGGGCAGATGTGGACTCTGACCACAATCTATTGGTTATGACCTGTAGATTAAAACTGAAGAAACTGCAAAAAGGTGGGAATTTAAGGAGATGGGACCTGGATAAACTGAAAGAACCAGAGGTTGTACAGAGTTTCAGGGAGAGCATAAGGGAACAATTGACAGGAATGGGGGAAAGAAATACAGTAGAAGAAGAATGGGTAGCTTTGAGGGATGAAGTAGTGAAGGCAGCAGAGTATCAAGTAGGTAAAAAGACGAGGGCTAGTAGAAATCCTTGGGTAACAGAAGAAATATTGAATTTAATTGATGAAAGGAGAAAATATAAAAATGCAGTAAATGAAGCAGGTAAAAAGGAATACAAACGTCTCAAAAATGAGATCGACAGGAAGTGCAAAATGGCTAAGCAGGGATGGCTAGAGGACAAATGTAAGGATGTAGAGGCTTATCTTACTAGGGGTAAGATAGATACTGCCTACAGGAAAATTAAAGAGACCTTTGGAGATAAGACAACCACTTGTATGAACATCAAGAGCTCAGATGGAAACCCAGTTCTAAGCAAAGAAGGGAAAGCAGAAAGGTGGAAGGAGTATATAGAGGGTCTATACAAGGGCGATGTACTTGAGGACAATATTATCGAAATGGAAGAGGATGTAGATGAAGATGAAATGGGAGATACGATACTGCGTGAAGAGTTTGACAGAGCACTGAAAGACCTGAGTCGAAACAAGGCCCCCGGAGTAGACAACATTCCATTGGAACTACTGACGGCCTTGGGAGAGCCAGTCCTGACAAAACTCTACCATCTGGTGAGCAAGATGTATGAAACAGGCGAAATACCCTCAGACTTCAAGAAGAATATAATAATTCCAATCCCAAAGAAAGCAGGTGTTGACAGATGTGAAAATTACCGAACAATCAGTTTAATAAGCCACAGCTGCAAAATACTAACACGAATTCTTTACAGACGAATGGAAAAACTTGTAGAAGCCGACCTCGGGGAAGATCAGTTTGGATTCCGTAGAAATACTGGGACACGTGAGGCGATACTGACCTTACGACTTATCTTAGAAGAAAGATTAAGGAAAGGCAAACCTACGTTTCTAGCATTTGTAGACTTAGAGAAAGCTTTTGACAATGTTGACTGGAATACTCTCTTTCAAATTCTAAAGGTGGCAGGGGTAAAATACAGGGAGCGAAAGGCTATTTACAATTTGTACAGAAACCAGATGGCAGTTATAAGAGTCGAGGGACATGAAAGGGAAGCAGTGGTTGGGAAGGGAGTAAGACAGGGTTGTAGCCTCTCCCCGATGTTATTCAATCTGTATATTGAGCAAGCAGTAAAGGAAACAAAAGAAAAATTCGGAGTAGGTATTAAAATCCATGGAGAAGAAATAAAAACTTTGAGGTTCGCCGATGACATTGTAATTCTGTCAGAGACAGCAAAGGACTTGGAAGAGCAGTTGAATGGAATGGATGGTGTCTTGAAGGGAGGATATAAGATGAACATCAACAAAAGCAAAACGAGGATAATGGAATGTAGTCGAATTAAGTCGGGTGATGTTGAGGGTATTAGATTAGGAAATGAGACACTTAAAGTAGTAAAGGAGTTTTGCTATTTGGGGAGCAAAATAACTGATGATGGTCGAAGTAGAGAGGATATAAAATGTAGACTGGCAATGGCAAGGAAAGCGTTTCTGAAGAAGAGAAATTTGTTAACATCGAGTATAGATTTAAGTGTCAGGAAGTCTTTTCTGAAAGTATTTGTATGGAGTGTAGCCATGTATGGAAGTGAAACATGGACGATAAATAGTTTGGACAAGAAGAGAATAGAAGCTTTCGAAATGTGGTGCTACAGAAGAATGCTGAAGATTAGATGGGTAGATCACATAACTAATGAGGAGGTACTGAATAGGATTGGGGAGAAGAGGAGTTTGTGGCACAACTTGACCAGAAGAAGGGATCGGTTGGTAGGACATGTTCTGAGGCATCAAGGGATCACCAATTTAGTATTGGAGGGCAGCGTGGAGGGTAAAAATCGTAGGGGGAGACCAAGAGATGCATACACTAAGCAGATTCAGAAGGATGTAGGTTGCAGTAGGTACTGGGAGATGAAGAAGCTTGCACAGGATAGAGTAGCATGGAGAGCTGCATCAAACCAGTCTCAGGACTGAAGACCACAACAACAACACAGTACAGACCAAAATAAGAAAAATGTTTAGTAAAAATTGGCTCTAGATGCGTACTTTATGAGCTATGGGCGCTTGTTCATGAAAAAAAAAATAACCTAATGACTATCAATCATTTTGTAAGTAGGCTGTTTATGTTTTCTTATTGGCAACGTTACGTATCGCTCTGTATGAAAATCACTGGCTGTGCTGTGTGCAGTCTGTGGCTGCTTGGCATTGTTGTAATACTCGCCATTGTAGTGTTGGGCAGCGGTAGCTGGATGTGAACAGCGCGTAGCGTTGCGCAGTTGGAGGTGAGCCGCCAGCAGTGGTGGATGTGGGGAGAGAGATGGCGGAGTTTTGAAATTTGTAAGACTGGATGTCATGAACTGCTATGTATATTATGATTTTTCAACACTATTAAGGTAAATACATTGTTTGTTCTCTATTAAAATCTTTCATTTGCTAACTATGCCTATCAGTAGTTAGTGCATTTCGTAGTTTGAATCTTTTATTTAGCTGGCAGTAGTGGCGCTCGCTGTATTGCAGTAGTTCGAGTAACGAAGATTTTTGTGAGGTAAGTGAATTGTGAAAGGTATTGGTTAATGTTAGTCAGGGCCATTCTTTTGTAGGGATTATTGAAAGTCAGATTGCGTTGCGCTAAAAAATATTGTGTGTCAGTTTAAGCACAGTCATGTACAACTTTTCATAAGGGGACGTTTCAATTTCTACCATAGTAAAGCTCTCACACTGACAGTGAATATTCAAATAGTGGTCCTACGAGGGTTTAGTGTGTTACTTGCTTCCTGGATGCATAAAACTTGCTCAGGGTTCTCCGACTAAATTTCACACAGGCATCTTACTGCCAAACGCTTAATACTTTCTGTGATTGCTCTGCAAGTGTGTAATCATACGGTAATGTCTTTTGCCACTTATTTGTGTTGTAAATAAAGTGTAAAAGCATTAATTTTTAAAAATAATCCAACATGTACAGATCCAGCCGCGCTATAATACTGTTCACTGTCAGAGCTCTTGTGTACAGCACGTTATCGTCAGTGGAAGATAGTGATGAAAACTTAGACAAAATATAGTGATGAAAACTTAGACAAAATTGGTGTAATGAATGGCTGCTAACTTTAAATGAAGATAATTGTATATTGATTATAAAAAGAAGAGAACTTGAAAGAAAAATATGGTCACATGCTTTGAGAAACCATTCGTGTAAAATTAAGAGACAAAGTAGATTAGAGAAACATTTGCCATACCTTTCGATGATGCTCGAAATAATGCATATCAAGTTAGGTGTCAATTGAGAATATATGTTTCCTTCCCTGAGGCTTGAAGGATTCTCTTTCTAAAAGAGTTTGAGACTGAAAAATTAGTACAACTTTTTAAAACCCTCGGCTGTAAATGATAGAAATATATGAAGGCCACCAAACAGCAGACTGTGCTGTCTACATAATAGACAAATATGGTGTAGTACTCTCTAAAATTCTAGTGTTCTAACTTAAACATACAACTTGAAATTCTCAGTCGGTACCTCATTTGCTCTAGAAGATTCCAAGCATAGGTTCGAGGAGTGACTAAAATACTTCTCTAAACTGTTTTGTTTCTTACTTTTAGACAAGTCGTCCTACAAAGCATTTGAGTATTTTTTTTATTTTTTTATTTATAAGCTTACTTCAGGAAGCTTGATACTTTTGACTCATTTGCTTATCTAGCGTCTTCCGTTATCGAAATGTCCTGAATTCGAAGGAAGCCATATTGGCAGTTCAATATCACACAAATGTGACTTTGTATGCTCAAAATCGCTAGACTATGAGGAGATAACCTTTTAGGCGTTGCATTTAAGCAGCTAGCAGCAACTGCTCGTGAAATATTTGCTTTTCCTCAAATCACTAATTAAGTTTTCCGGAAATACCCTTATTACATTCAAGAAATTAAATATGAATTTGCAGAACTATGTCTCCAGCTGGTCGGTTTGGTCTCCCATCTTTCCATTTTCAACCACGTACCTATGAAAAATCGAATATAAATCTATTGTGTAATTTGAAGGACAGCATGTGCTAGAAACGAACGTTTAATTTAGGAAAAGGTAAATAGCTTAAAGAAATGTTGAATACAGTACTGAATGCAGCATATCTTGAAGTTTTATTCACGCCTGTCACTGTTAGTTCCCAAAGTTTCCGCTAGGTGGCATGTGAGGATGAGTTACTCCAACAGTCATCGTGGAGTACTATGAATGTGTAGTGTGTGTATAGTGTTGCTTATGGTTTCTTGAATCCAAATCCGCTACTACAGTAGCCGTCATGCCCGAGTTGTTCTGTCTCCTATGTAAGGAAAGGAGGCAGGAACTTCAAAACACATTTACATGAACACATAAATGCTTTCAGATTCAACCACTGTGCGAAATGTTATTGTATAGCATATGCTAGAAACCAAACATACGATCAACAAAACAAAACGATTTAGCAGTCCTACACAATGAAGCCAACAGTATGGTCCTCAGTCTGTTAGAACAATTGGAAATATTCCTCCACAAAACTAAAATGCCTGCATCTGTGTTAAATGAACAACCGTATTCGCTATCCGTAGGTAATTCAGTAATTTTAAACAGTTATTTTCAATTTATTCTTTGCATATATCAACGTCTTAAAACTCAGATCTCTTACACTATGTGATCACCTTTGATCAAGTCAGGTTAAACCACATCTGTGAAGAGTTTTTTACAGTTGTAAACAAGTGTGCGCTTTGAGTGATGTGATGTGCAACGCCAGAATAAATAAACGAAGGTATCTTGACCTTCAAAGGATAAAATATTCTTCCTTGTTTGTTGAGTAAGCTTACACTTTTTTCCCTACTGTTACTAGATACGCGAAATACGAGACCTAACATTCAACTTCCTCTTAACAGGTTCAAAAATTGTTCAAGTGGCTCTTAGCACGATGGGAACTAACATCTGGGTCATGTCCCCTAGACTTAGAGCTACTTAAACCTAACTAACCTAAGAACATCACACACATCCATGCCCGAGGCGGAATTCGAACCTGCGACAGTAGCAGCAGTCCGGTTCTGAACTGAAGCGCCTAGAACTGCTCGGGCACAGCGGCTGGCTCATAACAGGAAAATGCGTTTCACCTCACTCAAGAGCCAATGTAAATTATATATTAGAAGTTTTGGACGTGAAGGTGGACGCACAAGATCCGACATGCATCACGTAATTTTTAAGAAATGCGAAGACATCGTGACTGAAGGCGTTTATATTCAGACTACATGTTGTAATAGTACTTGAATTACGTAACCATTACGGCACCTCACATCAACCTCTCGATACCAGCAATATTCTACTGTGTTTCTGTAAGATAGTTAACATATTTCTGTGACAACATTCAGATTTGATTTCATTAATGTAGAGGTACTTTGATACATCGACATGTTTATATTGCAATGATATTATTCTTATGTGTATTCTTCCTTTTGTCACTATGATCTTTGACTTACTTGTAACTCTGAATTTTGGGCGCGTAAGCGATTATTAGAGATTCAAGCCTAGTCGTCATGTTGAAAAGACGCAAATTGTAGTCAGTTTATGAAATGTGAACTTTAACAGTGAGGAAGATATTTTCAAGTATGTTTTATATTGTGAAGTGATGTTGCAACAAAAGTAATAAAAAAGAAGTGTAACTTAAATTCGGAGTGCTAATTACTTTTTTACATCACCATTGTGCTAACTTGGAAAAGTTTAATCTTCAAGAATGGTTTATGAAACACATCTATAAAGCTTTTGAATATCGCAGAATAGCACCTAGGTCTCTTTGCATCCGAGCTTGGAATCATCACTACCTAGATTTTCGACGATTGAGCCATGAGTTCACAATGAGACCAGCGTGGGAAACACGGAAAGATGAGTGCCTAGTTTATCCAATATTTCAAGAAATGACTTTATTAACGGTGCTCTAATGATACCTGCCACATAATATAACTTGTTGTTGCCCGAAAATGCAATATTTAGCGGCGTGAGCAACACTACAATCATAATTAATTTTTGACCTTTGTTGTGGTAGGGTTGTTAGAATGTGTATAAAATTATCCTCCGCCACGCACTGTACAGCGGCTTGCGGAGTATTTACACAGGAGCAGATAGCGAAATAAATAAATAAAATGTAACAACTCCATTAGTCAGGGGAGAGGCGGTAATGCATCGAATAAATGTGTGTTATACAGCCAGACTGCTGACTCCATTATTGCTGCGCAAAAGCGGGAACTTTCCAACCGCTCTGCTTATTATTATGCGTTTATACTGAGGGGAACAATATATTTCGTGAGTTCCGTAGTGGTGGGCGGGGTGATGTAAATAAGGTTCATTACCGAAAGCAGACAAAGGAGAAATTGCGGAACTACGAACGCACTCTGGCGGGGTTTCGATGAACCTGTCTGACGTCATCTCTTGCTCTCCCCCCACGCCACCGCCGTCCGTCATCTCTACCTGGCTGCGGCGGAGAATCTGCTTATGAAAACGTAGGGGAGTTGTGGCCCTCCCGCCTCCCTTCCCCGTGACAGGGATTCTGACAGCCGCCCTTTGTAGTCGGGGCTTATTAAATTCGTCGATGGCAGAGCAGGAACAGGCACAGAATGCGCGAGGAGAGTGCAGCTCCGGTTTCGTTTCAGGAAGAGCCGAACTGAAGGGCCGTGCGCGTCGGTCGCTTTTGTGTGCCTTTCACAGCCCAAGTTTGTCGAGGGCGGCTGCTTTTCAAAAAAGTTTACCTCCAGAAATGCACGTTTTCTGTTCCGTTCTGTACTGCTGCCTTGTGAACTCCATTTCCTTGATTTCCCTGTACGATGCTGCTGGTCTGAATCAAGGCCGCACTTGAACAGTGCTAGTGGACTAACAACCCTACCACAACAAAGGTCAAAATTTAATAATGATTGTGGTGTTGCTCACGCTGCTAAATACTGCATTTTCGGGCAACAACAAAGTTATTATGTGGCAGGTGTCATTAGAGCACAGTTAATAAAGTCATTTCATGTAATAATGAATAAACTAGGCACTCATCTTCTCGTGTTTCCAACGCTGGTCTCGTAAAATCATGGCTCAATCGTCGAAAATCTAGGTGGTGATGATTCCAAGCTCGGATGCAAAGAGGCCTAGGTTTTATTCTGCTATATTCAAAAGTAATGCAGATGCGCTTCACAAACCAATCTTGAAGATTAAACCTTACAAAGTTAGCACAATGGTGATGTAAAAAAAATAATCAGCACTCCGAATTTAAGTTACACTTCCTTTGTATTGCTTTTGTTGCAATATCACATAACACACAAAACATCACTTCACAATACGAAACATACTTGAAAACATCTTCCTCACAGTCACTGTTAAAGTTTACATTTTATAAGTTGACTACAATATGCGTCTTTCCAACATGACGTCTAAGACTTGACTTTTTCAAGGTCCGACTCTCTAACAACTAACTAATAATCGCTTACGCGCCCAAAAATCAGAGTGACAAGTACGTCAAAGATCATAGTGACAAAAGAAAGAATACACATACGAATAATATCATTGCAATATAAACACATCGATGTATCAAAGTATCTGTACATTAATGAAATAAAATCTGAATGTTGTCTCAGAAATATGTCAACTACTTTACAGAAACACAGTAGAATATTACTGGTATCGAGAGGTTCAGGTGAGGTGCCGTAATGGTTACGTAATTCAAGTACCATTACAACTAGCAGGAACTAAAGATATTTATAATGGCTGCTACATACGCAAGAATCAGCTGCTGCCAGGGTACAGTGTGGTCGAATGAAAGTCGTTGGTTGTCGTTAACAGTATATCATCTACAGTAAAAAGAAAACAAATTTGGGAGCGAAGGTACCAAAAAGGTAACAGAAGACTAAATCTAAACTACTTGCCTTAGCAAGGTTACCAGAACTCCTGATCCTTTAAAACAGGGTTTCCCTAACTGTGCTCCGCAGGAAGAGAGTAAGTGCTCCGCTAAAAACAATTAATAACATGGAATGAGATTTTCACTCTGCAGCGAAGTCTGCGCTGATATGAAACTTCCTGGCAGATCAAAACTGTGTGCCGGACCGAGGGTCGAACTCGGGACCTTTGCCTTTCGCAGGCAGGCGCTCTACCAACTTTTACTTCTGTCAGTATCTCGTTTCCTACCTTCCAAACTTTACAGAAGCTCTCCTTTGAACCCTGCAGAACTAGCACTCCTGAAGAAGAGGTACTGGCAGAAGTAAAGCTGTGAGGACGGGGCGTGAGTCGTGCTTGGGTAGCTCAGTTGGTAGAGCACTTGCCCGCGAAAGGCAAAGGTCCCGAGTTCGAGTCTCGGTCCGGCACACAGTTTTAATCTGCCAGGAAGTTTCAATTAATAACATGGCATATTTCTTTCCACATTTTGACGGTACTGATTATTACTGTAGAATTTTACTGTGATATCTGTGCTATTAGTTATGATTTACAACTGAAGTAATCAGCAAGTAAAATAAAGTTTTGTTAGTCATAAAATACCTCCCAGTCCACTACCACGTAGGGTACGGCAACAGTATGCAGAATACTTGCTTTAATCAATACTGTTTTTAATTTAAATTTTTCTTATCTTTTTAAATTAAGCTTCAGAATTAACGATGTGTTCCATATAAGTACAAGGATTCTCAAAGTATTCTTTGAGAAGAAAAGTTCCCGAAATTTTGCTTCAAAGAATCAAACTCCCATGTTTAAAACGGCTGCAAAAGTCTAATCACTCTACAAATTAGTTAACGTGTGAAAAATTTGACATGAAGCTTGTAAGTGAGGAAAAGTCTGCAATTACGTTATCCAGCAGGAAGTGGCTAAGTGGTGTTATTATGGAACACTGGATGTCTTTAGTCCGGGTAACTTGCGCTCCATCTAAACCGAAAGCAAATATTTTACACATGTCAGTTTTTTTTTTTTTTTTTTGAGTCATCACTCCTCTGACTTGCAACCTACGTCCTCAATTATCTACTGGATGTAGTCCAATCTCTGTCTTCCTCTACAGTTTTAGCTCTCTACAGCTTCCTCTAGTACCATGAAAGTCAGTCCCTGATGCCTTAACAGATATCCTGTCCCTTCTCCTTGTCAATGTTTCCCACATATTCATTTCCTCACCGATTATGCAGAGAACCTCCTTATCAGTCCACATAAATTTGAACATTCGTCTCAAAATCTTCGATTTTCCCACAGTTCACGTTACGCTACCATACAATGCTGTGCTCCTAACGTACATTTATCATTTATGGGACAGAAATTCGTAGGTATGATGTACCTGTAGAAACAAACAAATGTATACTGTTTCAGAGAAAGTGGATGATTTATTCAAGGGAAAGAGCTTCACTGGTTGTCGGGCCATATGGAGAGCAACAGTCAGTTTATCATCACACTGCTGTCCAGGGCGTCTGCAGACTCGTCTTCGGTGGTCATCGGGGCTCAACTCGATGTGGGACCATCACAAGACAGCTCTACTCCAATCAGAGAGGTTTCAGGTCGAAGATGTGTTTGGAGACACCGTGAACACCGATAGGATACCAGCCTGACTGATGTGTGCCATATGGCCTGACAACCAGGGGTTATGGGCTGGGGTGCCAATTTATTTCATTGGAGGTCCCCTTAGTTGCCATCGTCGACGATACTATACGCCCCCTTTTCTTGCCCTTCATGGCAAGTCATCAGGGTCTTACATTCCAGCAAGATAACGCCCGCTGGTATATGGCGAAAGTTTCTACTGCTTGCTTTCCTAATTGGACACCGTACCTCGGCCAGTAAGGTGGCTCTCCAATCTCTCCCATTGAGAGCGTTTTGAGCATCATAGGCAAGGCCCCCATAACAGCTCGGGAGTTTTACGGTCTGACGCGCCAACAGAAAAGAATTTGACACGATATGTCTCAGGATGACATCCAGCAGCTCTGTCAATTAATTCGAAGCCGAATGACTGTTTGCGTAAGGGCTAGAAGTGGACCAACCAGTTACTGCCTTGCTTAATTTGTTCAGCTCTTTCTCTTAAAAAGAAATCAACCAAATTTTCTGAAATTGTTAGTATGAACGTGTACACCACATCTTCCGATTTCCGTCCCATTCGGAAGATTCCTTCGTGGTGGGACCTTTCTTGTCTTTGCCTGTACGTAGCTACAGTATGCAAAGTGTGTTGCGAATAGAGTTAGCCATAGAGAAGCAATAAATGCGTTATGCCTGATACTAAAATTTCACTGCTCGCCATTTCTAGCAGAAGCTAGTTTTCTGTGATGTCAAATCTCCTGAACTATGTGTTAGTAGATACCTACAGTGGTGTTGTGGAGACTGCCTGCAGACTGTATTGGGAGTAGAGTCTGTAGTGATAAACTAGCGAATTAGAATATCATATCTGATGTTGAAGTGTGACTACATGAATAACGAAAATGTACTAATCCATAAACTGTTTTTCTTTTACGAGAGAAATCGAGAAAAAATTTCGGAAAGATCTGAATTACGAGTGGACTTTGTTCGAAGACGCTAAGTGTACCCAGTTCCGAATACTGGATGAATAAAGTCTAGGTATTTGCGCGCAGTCAGTTACTCTGCCTCAAGGAAAAGACACACCTTCTAACTGTAATAATTGTCTTACTGTATCAAACGTTTAACAAATAGTTGCAACTTTGAATGAATAGATTACGACACCATTGAAATTTTATGAATTTGGTCAATAATTACACGAAATATTGGAATTCAAATCTATTTTGTCACTGATATTCTAGTACCGGTGTTAGACGTGAAAAAGGAATGCTACGTTTTTAACGCCCCGTCGACATCGGGGTCATTAGAGATGGTCTGAGGTCAGAAGACTGATTGCATGCAGCTCTCCACGCTACTCTGTCCTGTGCAAGCCTGTCTTTTTCTATTTAACTACTGCAACTAGCATCCAACTGAACCTGCTGTCTTCCTATTGCTTCAGTATGTGTCCCTTCAAATGATCTACATCTACATTTATACTCCGCAAGCCACCCAACGGTGTGTGGCGGAGGGCACTTTACGTGCCACGGTCATTACCTCCCTTTCCTGTTCCAGTCGCGTATGGTTCGCGGGAAGAACGACTGTCTGAAAGCCTCCGTGCGCGCTCTAATCTCTCTAATTTTACATCCGTGATCTCCTCGGGAGGTATAAGTATGGGGAAGCAATATATTCGATACCTCATCCAGAAACGCACCCTCTCGAAACCTGGCGAGCAAGCTACACCGCGATGCAGAGCGCCTCTCTTGCAGAGTCTGCCACTTGAGTTTGCTAAACATCTCCGTAACGCTATCATGGTTACCAAATAACCCTGTGACGAAACGCGCCGCTCTTCTTTGGATCTTCTCTATCTCCTCTGTCAACCCGATCTGGTACGGATCCCACACTGATGAGCAATACACAAGTATAGGTCGAACGAGTGTTTTGTAAGCCACCTCCTTTGTTGATGGGCTACATTTTCTAAGGACTCTCCCAATGAATCTCAACCTGGCACCCGCCTTACCAACAATTAATTTTATATGATCATTCCACTTCAAATCGTTCCGCACGCATACTCCCAGATATTTTACAGAAGTAATTGCTACCAGATTCTGTTGCTCAAGTTGTGCCCTAAATTTCTTCTGTTTCCAATTCTGCATAGTATCTCGTCATTAGATATATTAATACTTATCATTCTGTTGTAGTACCACACTTCAAAATTACCTGTTCTGTTATTGACTGAACTATCTATTGTTCTCGTTTCGCTTCGATACAAGACAAACACCTACAGAAATGATTTTTTAACACTTAACTTGATATTCCATGTTAAGAAAATTATTTTTCAGGAATGATTTCTATATTTTAGCCACTCTGATCTTTGTATCCTCTTTTCTTTACCCGTCATCAGTATCGTATTTCCTAAACCAGTTCCCTCAACATTACCTAAAAAAATGTAAAATGTGTGTGGATTCCTATGGGATCAAACTGCTGAAGTCTTCGGTCCCTAGACTTACACACAGCTTAAACTAATTTAAAGTAACTTATGTTAAGTACAACACATACACCCATGACCGAGGGAGGACTCGAACCTCCGGCGGGAGGGGCCGCGCAGTCCCGTGACATGACGCCTCAAACAACGCGGCCACTTCGGTCGGCAACATTACCTCATTAATTCGATTATATCCCATTACCTTTTCTTTAATTTTGTTGATGTTCGGCTTAAAATCTCCTCTCAAGTCATTGTTTCAAATGGCTCTGAGCACTATGGGACTCAACTGCTGAGGTCATTAGTCCCCTAGAACTTAGAACTAGTTAAACCTAACTAACCTAAGGACATCACAAACATCCATGCCCGAGGCAGGATTCGAACCTGCGACCGTTCGGTCTCGCGGTTCCAGACTGCAGCGCCTTTAACCGCACGGCCACTTCGGCCGGCTCCTCTCAAGTCATTATGCCTTTGCCGTATTATAACAATGTCTCCGACTTATCTTCTGTTTTATTTCTTTTCCTTGAATCTGAATTCAGTTTGCTAAATTTTTCCTTTGTTTCTTTTATTGCTTGCTTCATGTAGTTCAAAAATGGTTCAACTGGCTCTGAGCACTATGGGACTTAACATCGGTGGTCATCAGCCCCCTAGAACTTAGAACATCACACACATCCATGCCCTAGGCAGGAGTCGACCCTGCGACCGTAGCGGTCACGCGGTTCCAGACTGAAGCGCCTAGAACCGCACGGCCACACCGGCCGGCGCTTCATGTAGTTGTTGAAAAATTCGGAGATGAGCTAAGGCCCTTCTGTGGAAAGCCATATATCAATTATTCTCACCTTTCATGTTATTATATTCTTACAACTGCCGTCTCGTTTCTGAACAGCCTCTGAATGACATTTCGATGCCTGTATTGTACCCTTCCTACATTTACAATTCGACAGAATGTCATCCACTCAACATTGTTAAGTACATTCTCTTAACCTATAAATGCTATATTGCCTCATATGTTCCTACATATCTCTGGAAGCCAAACTGCTCTTACCTCAGGTAGACTTCTACCAGTTTATCCATTCTTATTTAAATAATTTATTTCGGTATTTTCGCGCCTCAGTCTGTCATAAAGTAAGTGACCACGACCATGTGCAGTGTGCTACAGTATAAGTTACGTGCAGCGAAATATTTAAATGTGACGTAACAAGAGGAATAAATCTATACTAGCTGACCCTAATAAACGCAGAAGAACACGTGGATGCATGAAAAGAACATAAAAATGTATGTGTGTAAAAAAACACAACCATATCTACGCAAACATCACATAATGTAAATGATCCACCAAGGATTACTGAAAATCTACCATCAATGTAAATATTCTCAAATGATTTTCCCTATGTTATACACCATACATGATGCGTAGCATGAATGGCGAAACAAGATTGGTACACACTAATAAACCATTCATTTACAAAAGACGGATCTTTTCCTTATCTTTATGACCAATAAATAAAACAGAATACTTGTCTAATTACGAAGTTTGAGCAGAATTCTTGGTATACACATGGCTGCATTATCGTGTACACAAGGTAGAAAAGAGCAGAGTGATGGCGGAGCTGCCAGCTGTACTCAGATGATTTACGTTAAAAAGTTTCCAACGTGGCTATGGCCGAACGAAGGGGATTAACAGACTTTCAACGCGAAATGGTAGTTGGAGCTAGACGTATGGGACATTCCATTCCAGAGATCGTTAGGGAATTCGATATTTCGAGATCCACAGTGTCAAGGGTGTTCCGAGAATACCACATATGAGACACTACCTCTTACCACGGACAAGGCAGTGGCCAACGGCCTTCGCTTAACGAACGAGGTCAGTGCCGTATGCGTTGAGATGTCGGTGCTAACAGACAAGCAACACTGCGTGAAAAATCTACAGAAACCAATGTGGGACGTACGACGAACGTATCGGTTAGGACAATGCGGCGAAATTTGGCGGTAATGGGCTATGGTAGCAGACGACCGCCGCGAGTGCCTTTGCTAACAGCACATTGGTTCAAATGGCTCAGAGCACTATGCGACTTAACTTCTGAGGTCATTGTGGTGTCACCGCCAGACACCACACTTGCTAGGTGGTAGCTTAAATCGGCCGCGGTCCATTAGTACATGTCGGACCCGCGTGTCGCCACTGTCAGGATCGCAGACCGAGCGCCACCACAAGGCAGGTCTCGAGAGACGTACTAGCACTCGCCCCAGTTGTACGACGACGTTGCTAGCGACTACACTGACGAAGCCTTTCTCTCATTTGCCGAGAGACAGTTAGAATAGCCTTCAGCTAAGTCCATGGCTACGACCTAGCAAGGCGCATTAACCATATCTGGAGAGAGTCTCACTTGTATTATCAAGAGAAATGTACCACAATGAATTAAAGTATACGAGAAGCTCCGTTCTTTTCTTTATAGCTTTCATCACGTATCCTGTTTCAGACTTAACGCCAGTCGGCGTGTGTGTACGCGTGCCTTTCGGTTACCCGTCACTGTGGACTGGCTGCCTTGTCAGTCCACTACAGTCATCAGTCGCCTAGAACTTGCAACTAATTAAACCTAACTAACCTAAGGCCATCACACACATCCACGCCCGAGGCAGGATTCGAACCTGCGACCGGAGCGGTCGCTCGGCTCCAGACTGTAGCGCCTAGAACCGCACGGCCACTCCGGCCGGCCTAACAGCACATCCTGGGCTCGTGACCACATTGGTTTGATCCCAGATATTGTAAAGCAGTGGCCTGCTCAAATGAGTCCCGATTTCAGTAACAGCTGATGGTATGGTTTGAATGTTGCACCGACTCCACAAGGTCATGACCCAAGTTGTCAACAAACCACTGTGTAAGCTGCTGGTGACTTCATAATGGTGTGAACCTATCATTGAATGGTAATGTTCGGCTACTTGCCGACAATTTGCAGCCATTCACGTAAGTCATGTTCCCGAACAATGATGGAACTGTAATGGATGACAATGCGCCATCTCACCGGGTCACAATTGTTCGTTACTGGTTTGAAGAACATTCTCCACATTTCGAGCGAATGATTTGGCCTCACAGATTGGTCGATTTGAGTTCCAACGAACATTCATAGAACACAATCAAGAATTCAGTACGAGTACAAAATGCCTCCCCAACAACACTTTGGCAATTATGGACGGCTGTAGCAGCAGCAAGGCTCAGTATCGCTGCATGGTTACGTGAGCTGGTCATTTTGGTTGTTTAAGTTATCGATGTGCACGTCAGAGAGAGAGAGAGCAAGTTATGTTACTGTTAAACAGTACTTAGTCTTGTTGTGGCACAGGTTTCGCCTCTCCGCAATGTGATTCATTCTTTCTTGAAGTGTGGTATGTGTGCTGTGCTGACTTCTGGTTGTATCTGTTAGATGAAGAAAGATTTATTGTAATGAATACCAAGGATGAATATGATGCATGTATTGAAAGGCGAAAAGAATATAAATTATGAATAATGTTTTTTTTTTTTTCAAGAGAAGTTTTTCAGAATGAATACTGTCGGCTGCTTGACTGTGCTCAGTTGCTCAGAGATAAGAGAACCACCCCACTTCCCTGAATCATGCATTAAGACTTCAACTGATTACGCTTTTTGGTATTTATAGAAATTCTCTGTTAACATTGTGCAGTTTAAATTATTATTCACCTCGTTAACCATAGTATTTTTCAGACCAATGTTACGTGTGACAATCACGCGAAGTTTTACTCTGTTCTCGTGAATACATGTATGTATATGTTGAACAGGGGACCTACAAACGAGGGAGAGGCTTCGTCCCCGTTGTATCCCGCAGTGGTACACAACCCCACAACAGGCTACAGTAGTCCACTCACACCATCGCCACCCCACACCGAACGCAGGCTTTTTGTACGGTTCAGCGCCCAGTGGACTCCGCCAGGAAACTCTCATTCCAGACGAGTGTAACCCCAATGTTTCTGTGGTGGAGTAATTATGGTGTACGCATACGTGGAGACAGTGTTTGCGCAGCAGTCGCCGACATTGTGTAACTGAGGCGGAATAAGGGGAACCAGCCCGCATTCAAGGAGGCAGATGGAAAACCGCCTTAAAAACCATCTACAGGCTGGCCTGGCACACCGGACCTCGACACTAATCCGCCGGGCGGATTCGTGCCGGGGACCGGCACGCCTTCTCGCTCGGGAAGCAGCGCGTTAGACCGCACAGCTAACCAGGCGGGCTCCTGAATACATACTTCATTCTAAAATCGTTGTATTGGCATATAATTTCTAGGATTAGGTACTCTCCCTGTGCCACTGATTACAGAAGATTTATGACAACGCATTACCACATTGCACCCCATAGTATGCAACAGTTTCAATACTCTATGGAAATTTTATTTAAAAATAGAAATCTAGTACAGCTGCTGCGTTCTTGCTGTTTGCTGTTGTGCTTTCGAGAGATCTGCAACGATGCTGTCAAGACGCAAGTGAAAATTTTGATTAGGGTCAGGTTAATGCTTTACTTCAGTTGCGCATTTAATACAAAGTTGTCTTCGGGCCAGTTACTTTTCAGTTCAAATTAGGTTTTGTTTTGTGAAAGTTTTGCGTTCGAGTTTGTGGTGTCACCGCCAGACACCACACTTGATAGGTGGTAGCCTTTAAATCGGCCGCGGTCCATTAGTATACGTCGGACCCGCGTGTCGCCACTGTCAGTGATTGCAGACCGAGCGCCACCACACGGCAGGTGTAGAGAGACTTTCTAGCACTCGCCCCAGTTGTACAGCCGACGTTCATAGCAATGGTTCACTGACAAATACGCTCTCATTTGCCGAGACGATAGTTAGCATAGCCTTCAGCTACAGTTGCTACGACCTAGCAAGGCGCCGTATTCAATTGATATTTATTATGTGAAGCATGTATCATCAAGAGCGATGTTCTACAATTGTGGATTAAAGTTAAGTATTACATCATCTACGTACTTTATTTGCAATTCTCAATATTGTCCTGTTCCAGACCTCACGCCAGTCAGCGTGTAATTAAACGCGTGCATTTCGGCCTCCTCTAGCAACACAGTGTTAGCGCTTCTGCCAACACTGCAGAGTTAATGTTGGATAACAGTTTGTGGGTACATAGTTTTGGTTGTTGTTGTTGTGGTCTTCAGTCCGGAGACTGGTTTGATGCTGCTCTCCATGCTACTCAATCCTGTGCATGCATCTTCATCTCCCAGTACCTACCGCAACCTACATCCTTCTGAATCTGCTTAGTGTATTCATCTCTTGGTCTCCCTCTACGATTTTTACCTTCCATGCTGCCCTCCAATACTAAATTGGTGATCCCTTGATGCCTCAGAACATGTCCTACCAACCGATCCCTTCTTCTAGTCGTTCCACAAACTTCTCTTCTCCACAATCCTATTCAGTACCTCCTCATTAGTTATGTGATCTACCCATCTAATCTTCAGCATTCTTCTGTAGCACCACATTTCAAAAGCTTCTACTCTCTTCTTATCCAAACTATTTATCGTGCATGTTTTACTTCCATACATAGCTACACTCTATACAAAAACTTTCAGAAACGACTTCCTGACACTTAAATCTATACTCGATGTTAACAAATTTCTTTTCTTCAGAAACGCTTTCCTTGCCATTGCCAGTCTACATTTTATATCCTCTCTACTTCGACCATCATCAGTTATATTGCTCCCCAAATAGCAAAACTCCTTTACTGCTTTGTTTAATTTTGGTAGTACGTAAATTTTTTATAGAGTTCGAGGTAAAGTTGGGCTAAATTTATAGAAACACATGCTGGAGCGCTCTCGTATGCCGACCCTTTCTGCCGGGATAGTTCGTTAGTTCTTTTGGTAATACATATTCAGATAGATTTGGTTTTCTTGAAAAAATAAAACCGCTGAGCCAAATTTACTAATGTTGCAGTTGTTGTACAGGCATTTCATTTAAAATTAATGTTCAATTTTTGGAATTTTGTCGTGTGACGATTATCGATTACTTTATTACGTTGGCATAATAGTACAGGTTCTTTGTATATTTCCTATATAGCTATTTGCGTGAACGATAGTAGAGTTCTTTTGGTCGTTTGGTCTGTTCCTTGCATGCATGCACGTCCAAAGGAACTTTACAGCGCAATCAGAATAACACAGACACTGCAATAACGTATTTATCTGCCGATACCTGGCAAGCGATTTCCATGTAGAACGTCTGACCTGCACGGGAATGTACACAATGGATGTACGAGTACAGGTCACGGACGCATGACTGACGACATATGGAAGTTTGGGTCATGTCCGAAAGGACAGATACCATCTTCATATGATACAAAAGTAATCGGTGCAGGAAGATACGAACCGCCTTGGGCAATTAGCAACTACCAATAGTTTCATGAGAGTGCAGAAAATTGCGCGGATGCACAATTATTAACCAGTTTAGCGAACAATAATGAAGCAGAACAAATGCTGTGTAACGAACACGCAGATTCTGAAGAGTCGGTCGGCGATAATCCACCAGAAGCTATCGAAAGCTTACAAAAGTCGTCACAGTCGTGGGAAATTTTACAACTACTGGTAACGGACACGTCAGAATAACGTTTTGCATCAATGTCTTTTGAGCGAACACATCCCACGTCACCTTCTGCGAACAATTATACACGGTGTTTGCCGCCCGCGGTGGTCTAGCGGCTCTAGGCGCTCGGTCCAGAACCGCGCGACTGCTACGGTCGCAGGTTCGAATCCTGTCTCAGGCATGGATGTGTGTGATGTCCTTAGGTTAGTTAGGTTTAAGTAGTTCTAAGTTCTAGTGGACTGATGACCACAGATGTTAATTCCCATAGTGCTCAGAGCCATTTGAATCATACACGGTGTTTCTTTAAGAGCATGCAAAAATTATCAGGACATAGAGGATGCTCCACTGAGCTATTTGAGGTAGAGAACCTGAAGTCGGAGAAGCCAGCTTAAGGAGATAATGGGAATAAAATCACATTACTGTGAAATTTTTATTTACGTTAGTTACAGTCAACTGCAGTACTATCATTGACGCAACGAATGTAGCATTTGCACTGTGTCTTACAAAATGTGCCGAAACTGACGGCCATCAACCTCAATGCAAACATGACATAGTAGAACAATATTCTGACGAACCCTGACTGTGGTGTCACCGCCAGACACCACACTTGCTAGGTTGTAGCCTTTAAATCGGCCGCGGTCCGTTAGTATACGTCGGACCCGCGTGTCGCCACTGTCAGTGATTGCAGACCGAGCGCCGCCACACGGCAGGTCTAGAGAGACGTCCTAGCACTCGCACCAGTTGTACGGACGACTTTGCTAGCGATGCTACACTGACAAATTACGCTCTCATTTGCCGAGACGATAGTTAGCATAGCCTTCAGCTACGTCATTTGCTACGACCTAGCAAGGCGCCATTATCAATTGCTATTTATCTTGTGATGCATGTACCGTCAGACCGATGTTCACCAATTATGGATTAAAGTTAAGTATTCCAGAAGCTACGTACTATTTTTGCTACTTGAAAAGAGAGACAGCATTGGTCATATATTTTTGTTATCGCAAAATCGATTTTCTGTCACTGAGTGACCATCTTCAGTGCTGTATTATATAACTTAAATTAGTAAGCACTGGTGTCAATAAGCTTACGGCAATCACATAGACTATAGAGTCTATGTGATTGCCGTAAGCTTATTGACACCAGTGCTTACTAATTTAAGTTATATAATACAGCACTGAAGATGGTCACTCAGTGACAGAAAATCGATTTTGCGATAATAAAAATATACGACCAATGCAGTCTCTCTTTTCAAGTATACCCATTATCTGTTCGTAGTGCACAGAACACTATGGAGTCGCCAATCAATATAATTTTTGCTACTATAAGACCTTGACCTGTTCCAGACCTCACGCCAGTCTGCGTGAGCTTAAACGCGTGCCTTTCGGTATCCTCGCATAGTGACTTGGCTGTCTTGCCAAGTCACAACACTGACAAATATCCCTGGTGTGTTTTGAACCACATTACAGGCAGCTATAAGTCTGGTAACTAATTCCATCTCCGTATCCACTAGTGTCTCATACACAAGTGACTTTAGATATCCCCATAGGAAATAATCAAGGGGATTCTGGTCAGGTGACCTCGCAGGCCATGGAATAGGACCTCTCCTTGCAATACAGCGACCAGTAAATACACCTCTGAGATGGTTGCGGACATCCACATTGAAGTTAGGCGGTGCATCGTCATGTTGTATCCACGTCCTCTCACCAACAACTCACGTAGAATCCTTTGTACGAACCTCAAGTAAAGGTGGCCATTAACACGTCCTACTGTATCATGACTTCCTAGCAATCAGGCTCGTCCTCCTTGTTTGCTTGCAGGAAATAATGAATGTACATGTAAATAAACAGCACAGTGCGTGTAAATTTGTACGCATGTTAGTTATAAACAAGCTGGAAAACAGTAATGCTAGACAAAGCAATAGAAAGTTCACTCCCTTATCTCTTTCAATTGGCTTCTCCGACCCCAAGTTCCCTACCTCAAATTGTTCAGTGAATCCTTCTCTATGTCCTGTTACATTTTCACACGCTTTTATGGAAACACTCTGTGCTGAACAATACTGCTCGAATCCGACAAATTTGCTAGAAACAATTCGTCAAATGCTTGAAGAAACACAAGATGATATGAGAAAGAAAATGGACAAATCACAGGAAGAAAATAGTAGATCACTTAGGGAAGACATAAAAAAATCGCAGAATGAAAATAGGAAATCACGGGAAAAATGAAATTGAAGATACAAAATTTATCGGTTGAGATTAGGAAGAAATTAAAAATGACTTTCAACGAATAATAGCAGTTTTGCAACTAGACATAAAAACAAACCAGCGTAATGACGAGGACGAAGTGTTAACTAAAATCAAGATTGTACTTTGGAGTGCGATAGCTACACAGATAAAAGAACCGAACGAACAGCTTACCACAACGGTGAAAGAAATTAGCGAACTACTGGAAACTTTGACATTAAATTCTAAAGAACAGAAAGAAGAGCTCAACACAATTAAAGAAAAAAGTGATCTGACTACGAAAATGGTAAATTTGCTAACCAGTGCAGACAGAACTTCAAATGACAGTACAAGTACAGTTTTACAGACACAGCACAGCACCAGTCACTGATAACCTTTAAAGACAAGACGGAGAAAATTAATCGGGAAAATAAGTGTTAAAGGAACAATGAAAAAGTCGAGCGTATTGAAAGAAAGCTTGGCTGCGAAGACGAGAAGGATGAAGTTGACTGTTTAAATTCATAGAAAACTTTGGTGACCAAACAAATATGGGGTTTACGTGATTTTGTACCAGAACAGTGCCACACATACAGATACGACAATGAACAGCCGACGTGGTACAATAGAGTACAGTACGGTTCACACAAACAAGGTAACTTCGATTACAAGCATTTTTTGGCAATAGGTAAATTCAAATTCCCACGAATTACAATACAAAAATTCACTTCCTAGCTCGGACTGATCAGCTCTAATATTCTTTGTGACCAAATTGACCACATGAACATAAATTAGAACTTCTCTGTGGTTATTTAGAAAATATATCTGCAGCAAGAATACGCCCAATTGTGAGAGACTGCCAAAGCGTAAAAGATTTTTAACGAGTATTTTTGTAAGCCTACTGGTTGCAGGCCACACAAGATGGAATAAAACAAACATTATAATGTGACGAAAGTTTGAACTGTCTGATTCCTCTAGCCAAGCAAAAGACAGATCCAAAGAATATGACAGTAAGTAAGTCAAGTTCTTGATCTCACATGTATCGTTATAATTCTTCCATATTGTAATAGTGCACGTACACATTTCAGATGAATGCCTGATTACCGGAAATAAAGAAGAAGCAATATGGAATCACTGATCTTGGAAGATCGTAAGAAACCTTTATGAGAATAACGGCAGTAATGTTAGCGTTAGACGGGCATGTTTAACAGAGTTCTGGAAGAAAAGGAAACCTAATGAAGTAGTAATCGTGCGGCAAGTTATAGCACTCGAGAGTCGCAGTGATTTTGAAGCCATCAGATTTTCGATATTCTGGTCCTCAATCATATCCATTAATTATTACAAAGGCTCACGAATGCGGTGGGGTTGCATCCCTTACAAGATCCTAAGGTGCCAACCACTCAAGGAGGAGGGCACTGTGCGGCGAAAAATTTCGCAAACATGATCGTGGTACTTGAAAATGGTGCCATCAATGAACAGTGATGGGACCCATTTTCAGTTGAATGGATATATAAACAAACAGAACTGGTCCCATGGAAATTCCTCATCCCAGTGTCGTCTCGCCACTACATCCACAAAGAGTCATGGTATAGTATGCCATATCGTCGGAAGTGGATCTTTGGTCCGGTATTCATTGACGGTATGGTCGCTGGAGTGAAATGTCGAGAGTTGCTTGAGCGGCTGAACATGACGCGACAGTACTGGTTCATGCAGGATGGGGTTCGTCCCCATAGGCCTTCTGACGTCATCAGGTAGCTTGAAACGGTATTTGGTGAGCGTTTTACTGCATTGTGTGCAAAGAGATGGTCGCAGGTTCGAATCCTGCCTCGGGCATGGATGTGTGTGATGTCCTTAGGATAGTTAGGTTTAAGTAGTTCGAAGTTCTAGAGGACTGATGACCTCAGAAGTTAAGTCCTATATTGCTTAGAGCCATTTGAACCATTTTTTGAGCAAAGAGATTCACGAGGCACAGGATAGAGTGGCCCACATCCAGTCTGGGTTTACATCAAGGACAGAATCTATAGGAAGTCACTGGAGGACCTGAAATCGGCCGTCAGAAGTGAGACATGCACTTGAGTCGGCCACACTCCAGCGCGTTATAACATGAGTTTCGCAACCGGCTGTATACCACTGTGGCCTGGGACTGTAGACATTTCAAGCATTTTGTACATTAAATGTCACTCATACCTGTTTTCAATAAAGGCAAAAACCAGTGCTTATCAAACCCTTACACTTCGTCAGAGCTAATTCGCAATTATTTAACAATTTACGCAATTTTCGCCTGCAGATGTAAAAATAATTTAGAAACGTTTGAAACATTATTTCAGGAATTGGATTTGGACAGGGGCAAGAGCTTAATGAGAAAACACTACAGAATACATTACACGCTAGATGCCTTCGTACTGAGTGAAAACAAAAACTGTGGAAACTTGCATAACAAACAAACCCACAGAAACAATTACAGACAGGATAAGCGACATCGTCCGTATGACATACAACTCTCGCAGTTGAATAATGTTTATTGTGATAGAAGTACTTTACAAGGCTGTATCTACAGATTGTGTTGATTGTTATGACAATTTTGATCATCTGCATTTTCATTCACCTAACTCTAGTGATGTCGGTTATTATAACACAAATCACTGGAATTATGTGAATGAAACTACAGGTGTTCGTAATCATCATAACGATCAAAACAATAACAAACAATTACCCAGATGTCAATCATGTAAGTTCTCATGGGTACCATTCAGCTAGATCAAATCCGCAACGTTCATGGCACAATAACAATTATGCAAACAGCAACAAACACAGTCACATTAATCAACATCATAACTCACAGTGGCAAAATGCTGGAAGGACAAACCCAGCGCGACACGTAGAAATAATTAAACTCAGATCACCAAATCCGCGAGATAATCAACGACGAGCAATCAGTACAGGACTTTTACTCGAATCAACAACGACCGGATCGTATCAGAGACTGAATACGTTTCCCGCTTCAAAAAAATTACGTCATAAGGACGTAGTAAAAATAGCGCTAAACAGCATCAAGAATGCTACAGAAAGGGCTGATCAACATAAAAAAGTGACAGGTTGGAAAGAAAATTCTGGTTAGATCTCATCCTTTACATTGTAAAAGCAAGCACCTGAGTCAAAAATTCTGTCTTGCATACAAGGGACCTTATACGATTCGTCTAATTGTACACGATACTGCTATGGAAATTGAAACTATTCGGACACACAAGAGAAAGGGACTTTATAATATTTCGCATATCAAATCATGTTGTTGTGGTCTTCAGTCCAGAGACTGGTTTGATGCAGTTCTCCATGCTACTGTATCCTGTGCAAGCTTCTTCATTTCTGAATAACTACTCCAACCTACGATCTTCTGAACCTGCTTACTGTACTCATCTCTTGCTATCCCTCTACGATTTTCACCCTCAATGCTTGCCTGCAGTACTAAATTGATGGTCCCTTCATACCTCAGAACGTTTCCTACGAAACGATTCCTTCTTTTAGTCAGGTTGTGCCACAAATTTCTCTTCTCCCGAATTCTATTCAGTATCTCCTCATTAATTACGTGATCAACCCATCTAAACTTCAGCATTCTTCTGTAGCACCCGATTTCGAAAGCTTCTATTCTCTTCTTGTCTATTTATCAACCATCTTTCACTTCCATACATAGCTACATTCCATACAAATACTTTCAGAAAAGACTTCCTGAGACTTAAATCTATACACAATCTTCACAAATTTCTCTTCTTCAGAAACTCTTTCCTTCCGATAGCCGGTCTATATTTTATATCCTCTATACTTCGACCATCATCAGTTATTTTCCTCCCCAAATAACAAAACTCTTCTACTACTTTAAGTGTCTCATTTCCTGATCTGATTCCCTCAGCATCACCCGATTTATTTCGATTATATTCCATTATCCTCGTTTAGCTTTTGTTGATGATCATCTTATATCCTCCTTTCAAGACACTATCCATTCATCTCAACTGCTCTTCCAGGTCCTTTGCTGTCTCTGACAGAATTACATCATCGGCAAATCTCAAGTTTTTTTTTTTTTATTTCTTCTCCATGAATTTTAATTCCTTCTGCATATTTTTTTTTGTTTTCTTTACTGCTTGCTCAATATACAGATCGAACAATATCGTGGATATGCTAAAACCCTGTCTTATTCTTCTCAATCACTGTTTGCACTTCATGCCCCTCAACTTTTGTATTGTTTTTGTCCAAATTGTAAATAGCGTTTCCGTACCTGCATTTTACCCCAGCCACCTTCAGAATTTAAAGAGATTATTCCAGTCAACATTGTCAAAAGCTTTCTCTAAGTCTACAAATGCTAGAAATGTAGGTTTGCCACCGAGCGAAGGTGGCGCGGTGGTTAGGACACCCGACTCGCATTCGGGAGGTCGACGGTGCAATCCCGCGTCCGGCCATCCCCATTAAGGTTCTCCGTGATTTCCCTTAATCGGTTCAGGTAAATGCCGGGATGGTTCCTTTGAAAGGGCACGGTCGACTTCCTTCCCCAACCATTCCCTAGTCCGATGACCTCGCTGTTTGGTCTCTCCCACCAAATCAGCCAACCAACCAACGTAGGTTTGCCATTCCTTAATCTATCGTCTAAGTATTGCCTCGCGTCTTCCAACATTTCTACGGAATCCCAACTGATCGAGGTTGTCTTCTACCAATTTTTCCATTCGTCGGTAAAAATTCGTATTAGTATTTTGCAGCAGTGAGTTATTAAACTGATAGTTCGGTAATTTTCACACCTATCAACACCTGCTTTCTTTGGGATCGGAATTATACATTCTTCTTGAGTCAGCGGGTATTTTTCCTTTCTCATACATCTTGCTCACAAAATGGAAGAGTTTTGTCATCGCTGTCTCTCCCAAGGCTAGTAGATGGAGAGCTGTCTACCCCCAGGGCCATTTTTGAGTTAGGTATTTCAGTCCCTTGTCAAATTCTTCGTGCAGTATCACATCTTCCATTTCATCATCATCCACGCCCTCTTCCAGTTTCATAATACTGTCCTCAGGTACATCGCCCTTGTATAGACCCTGTATGTACTCGGCTCAAACGGCTCTGAGCACTATGGAACTTTACATCTTGTATGTACTCCTTCCACCTCTTTCCTTTCCCTTCTATGCTTAGGACTGGTTTTCCATGTGAGCTCTTGATATTCTTTTCTCCTGATGTCTCTTTAATTGTCTTGCATTCAGTATGTATCTTACGCCTAGTGATATATGCCTCTACATCCGTACATTTGTCTTCTAGCCATCATTATTGGCCATTTTGCACTTCTTGTCTATCTCAACTTTGAGACATTTGTATAACTTTTCGCCTGCTTCAGTAACTGCATTTTTATATTTTCTCCTTTTTGCAGTTAAATTGAATATCTCTTCTGTTACCCAAGGATTTCTACTAGCCCTCGTCTTTTAACCTACTTGATCCTCTACTGCCTTCACTATTGCATCCCTCCAAGCTACCCATTCTTCTTCTACTGTATTCCTTTGCATTGTTCATCTCAACAGTTCCTAAATGCTCACTATGTTACTCTCTACAACCTCTAGTTGTTTCAGTTTATCCAGGTCCCATCTCCTTAAACTCCTACCTTTTTCCAATATCTTCAGTTTTAATCTACAGTTCATATGCAATAAATTGTGGTCAGAGTCCACATCTGCCCTGGAAATATCTTAGAATTGAAAACCTTGTTCCTAAATCTCTGCCTTACCATTATATAATCTATCTGAAACCTTCCAGTGTCTCCAGGTCTCTTCCACGTATACAACCTTCTTTCATGATTCTTAAACCAAGTTTTAGCTATGATTAAGTTATGCTCCGTGCAAAATTCTACCAGGCGGCTTCCTCATCCATTCCTTACCCTAGTCAATATTCACCTACTACTTTTCCTTCTCTTCCTTGCCCTACTATCAAATTCCAGTCCCCCATAACCATTAAATTTTCGTCGCCCTTAACTATCTGTATAATTTCTTTTATCGCATCGTACATTTCTTCAATCTCTTCATCATCTGCGGAACTAGTTGGCACATAAACTTGTACTACTGTGGTAGGCGTGGGCTCCGTGTCTATCTTGGCTACAGTAATGCATTCACTATGCTGTTCATAGTGTCTTATCCACGCTCCTATTTTTTTATTCATGTTGTTGTTGTTGTTGTGGTCTTCAGTCCTGACACTGGTTTGATGCAGCTCTCCATGCTACTCTATCCTGTGCAAGCTTCTTCATCTCCCAGTACCTACTGCAATCTACATCCTTCTGAATCTGCTTAGTGTATTCATCTCTTGGTCTCCCCCTACGATTTTTACCCTCCACGCTGCCCTCCAATACTAAATTGGTGATCCCTTGATGCCTCAGATCATGTCCTACCAACCGATCCCTTCTTCTGGTCAAGTTGTGCCACAAACTCCTCTTCTCCCTAATCCTATTCAGTACCTCCTCCTTAGTTATGTGATCTACCCATCTAATCTTCAGCATTCTTCTGTAGCACCACATTTCGAAAGCTTCTATTCTCTTCTTGTCCAAACTATTTACTGTCCATGTTTCACTTCCATACATGGCTACACTCCGTACAAATACTTTCAGAAATGACTTCCTGACACTTAAATCTATACTCGATGTTAACAAATTTCTCTTCTTCAGAAACGCTTTCCTTGCCATTGCCAGTCTACATTTTATATCTTCTCTACTTCGACCATCATCAGTTATTTTGCTCCCCAAATAGCAAAACTCCTTTATTACTTTAAGTGTCTCATTTCCTAATCTAATGCCCTCAACATCACCTGACTTAATTCGACTACATTCCATTATCCTCGTTTTGCTATTGTTGATGTTCATCTTATATCCTCCCTTCAAGACACCATCCATTCCGTTCAACTGCTCTTCCAAGTCCTTTGCTGTCTCTGATAGAATTACAATGTCATCGGCGAACCTCAAAGTTTTTATTTCTTCTCCATGGATTTTAATACCCACTCCGAATTTTGCTTTTGTTTCCTTTACTGCTTGCTCAATATACAGATTGAATAACATCGGGGAGAGGTTACAACGCTGTCTCACTCCCTTCCCAACCACTGCTTCCCTTTCATGTCCCTCGACTCTTATAACTGCCGTCTGGTTTCTGTACAAATTGTAAATAGCCTTTCGCTCCCTGTATTTTACCCCTGCCACCTTTAGAATTTGAAAGAGAGTATTCCAGTCAACATTGTCAAAAGCTTTCTCTAAGTCTACAAATGCTAGAAACTTAGGTTTGCCTTTCCTTAATCTTTCTTCTAAGATAAGTCGTAAGGTCAGTATTGCCTCACGTGTTCCAGTATTTCTACGGAATCCAAACTGATCTTCCCCGAGGGCGGCTTCTACTAGTTTCTCCATTCGTCTGTAAAGAATTCGTGTTAGTATTTTGCAGCCGTGACTTATTAAACTGATTGTTCGGTAATTTTCACATCTGTCAACACCTGATTTCTTTGGGATTGGGATTATTATATTCTTCTTGAAGTCTGAGGGTATTTCGCCTGTTTCATACATCTTGCTCACCAGATGGTAGAGTTTTGTCAGGACTGGCTCTCCCAAGGCCGTCAGTAGTTCCAATGTAATGTTGTCTACTCCGGGAGCCTTGTTTCGACTCAGGTCTTTCAGTGCTCTGTCAAACTCTTCACGCAGTATCGTATCTCCCATTTCATCTTCATCTACATCCTCTTCCATTTCCATAATATTGGCCCTTGTATAGACCATCTATATACTCCTTCCACCATTCTGCTTTCCCTTCTTTGCTTAGAACAGGGTTTCTATCAAAGCTCTTGGTATTCATGCAAGTGGTTCTCCTTTCTCCAATTGTCTCTTTAATTTTCCTATAGGCAGTATCTATCTTACCCCTAGTGAGATAAGCTTCTACATCCTTACATTTGTCCTCTAGCCATTCCTGCTTAGCCATTTTGCACTTCCTGTCGATCTCATTTTTGAGACCTTTGTATTCCTTTTTGCCTGCTTCATTTACTGCATTTTTATATTTTCTCCTTTCATCAATTAAATTCAATATTTCTTCAGTTACCCAAGGATTTCTACTAGCCCTCGTCTTTTTACCTACTTGATCCTATGCTGCCTTCACTACTTCATCCCTCAAAGCTACCCATTCTTCTTCTACTGTATTTCTTTCCCCCATTCCTGTCAATTGTTCCCTTATGCTCTCCCTGAAACTCTGTATAACCTCTGGTTCTTTCAGTTTATCCAGGCCCCTCTCCTTTAATTCATTATTAA